>NW_027203050.1:0-114460 GCF_024711535.1 Dipodomys merriami | reverse complement strand
CAAGTCTCATTTTATCTGGAAGATAAATGATTCCAAAACCATTTTATTAATATTTTGGGGGTTTGGTGCCTGTACTGGGGCTTGAGATTAGGTTCTGGATACTGTCCCTTAGCTTTTTCACTCAAAGCTAGTGCTCTACCCTTGAGCCATAGCTCTATTTCTGTCCTTAGCTGCTTGATTGAGGATATGTCTCGGGGAATTCACCACCCAGGCTGGCTCTCATTCCAGCCTTCTGAGTAGGATTATATGCATCACCACTATATATCTACATCACCATTCTTGACTATATAGGTTCTTTCTAGCTTGGGCCAAAGTCCTCAAGGTCCTTCCCATTACCAGTCTTAGTAGAAAGCAAATAGTTACTCAGTAGAAGCATTGAAAAAGAAATTTGCTTATTATCTTACATATATAACCACAGCCCCTTTGTAAATCACCTTTACAGTACAAAAAGAAAAAAAAAGTAGCATAGCATACAATCATTTATTTAAACAGTTTGACCAAAGAGAAGAAAATAAAAACTGGAAAAGTTAAAATTCAGCAATATCAGTAGGAAAATGAAGGCATGACTATAGATCACACAAATATAAATAAGAACAGACAGTTTAAATAGAACTTGTTGTATATTTACCAGTTGAAATAGACCAGCCTGATTCAGGACATGTTTGCATTATAAAATTTGTAATGACATTACTTTTTACATAAAATAATCATAAAAATAAATAATCACATTACTTTCTATGAATAAGTAGAAAACAATGCCAACTGACCCTTCTAATATCAAACATTATATTATTCTCCAAAAGAAATCAGAAATAACTTATGTGATTTTTTACCAATTCATTAACATTTTAATTTTTTAATGGTTGTCATGGTTAAATCATTTTGTTCATGTCAAAATATGTGACATAGTTTGAAAACAATGTCATTTTTATTAAGCTCAATTTATACATCAGGGAAAGTTTTATCATCACAAATGTACTTTGTGCTTGTACTAGGGTATGTGTTCACATTGATACTAAGTAATAGATGTATTTGCTAATGAGTCAATGAATAACCTGTGAATTCATCTTAATCACACACTTAACTATAATTCTCATGTTAAGCTATCTCATCAAATTGATCAATTTTCTAAAACTCTCCTTGAAGAAAATATATTAAAATATATACTTTGAAATATTAAGCTGAAAAAAATAAAACAGAAATAAATCACTAGCACATGTTGTTCACACCTTTTAAAAAAAGTGAACTGAACATTACTTTCACATTGAGTTCAGTGATCTCTGTAAGAACATTTACATTATTTTTATCCCCTTTGACAAACCTTTCCTTTTCGGTTTTTCATCAATATGACATCAAGAATTGACCCTTGAGTAAAATGATATATATTCACAAATTCTTTTCTATTCAAGCAAAGAACATGTATATGTCTATGTGCATTCTCTCTTCAATTGAGGACACTAACCCAATTGTTATCAGCATTCAGAGGATGGCACACAGTTGCCTTTTATCCACACAGTCTAGAAGAACAATGAATGTACTAGTGCCCAAGGTTGAAATTTTCCTCATTTATATCTGTGAGGCAATTTAAGTCATTGACAGAATTAAACAAATTGTCTCCATTGGGGTGGGAAGTGAAAATTCCAATCCTGAATCTTAAACAGATAGTCTATTTTGACTAACCAGCTAGAGATTCTGTATCTTACAAAAGGCTTTCATTTTTATTTCCTTATGTTTATTTGGTTTCCTACTGACATTTGGTATTTTAAGCATTGGCAGATTCTTCATATTTGCACTAGAAGAGTCATCAATGTAATTACCAAAAGCCATATTTTCCTAAATTGTAACTTAATCTTTCTTCCAGTACTATTTTTCTCCCCCCTCTGTCTCTTCCTCTGGAGCTCTCTCCTTTTCTCCCTCTTTCTTTCTCTTCTCTCTCTCTCCCACTACCTCTCCCTCTCCCCCAATCCCCTCCTCTCCTATCCTAATGGTTAAACTCAAGGTCTCCAATACTTGATTGAATCATTTTTTTGCCCAAGACTAGGGCTCTACCATTGAGCTTTAACTCTAGTTGTGGCTTTTGGCTAATTAATTGCATTTAAGACTCTAACAGTCTTTCTTGCTTGGGCTGGCTTCTAACCATTATCATCAGATCTCAGCATCCTGAGTAGCTAGGATCATAGGCCTGATTCACCAGCACCCTGTCACTACTATTTCTCTTATTAGTTTGATGAACTGCTAATGAATTTCTCCACAGTTTAGAGCCCAGACTCCACATGAAGCCTCACCTATCATTGTTAAGACTTGCCATTCACCTATCTGTTCTCCTTCCATTAATCATCTATCCAATTTAAACCTGAATGCTAATAGGTTTCAAATGCCCGGTGAACACTCTGCTTGTGCTATGTCTACTGTCTCTCCAGAAGCTGTCATTACTGAGTGAATATGTTTAGTTTTCTGTCAACTCCTTTATACATAATTACTTGATCAATTTTTCCTGAATTGGGGATTTATAGTATCTGCAGTGTTATTTTAATGATTCATTCAGTCAAGTGTGATTTTACTAATAAGGAACCTATTTCTTGTTATGAAATTTCTTCAAAGTTGTTTAAACACCCAAAGTAGCGACACTGCACTTGTGTAATGGGTAATTTTTTTTTAAAAGACTCAAATCTCAGCAGATGTGCTTTATCTACAACACTGTCTCCACACAGCCAGACCTCATTTCCAATTCACGAAGAAGAAGCTTGTTAAGATCATCTGGATTTATGAGGGAAATAATTTATTTTATCTGACAATGATAGATTGAAATTAAAATCTACATGAATCAGATACGTTTTAGATAATTAGCTTTAAAAACTCCATTTAACTTAAGTGTCAGACTCAGAGGGCAAATCATATTTCAAACATTATCTTCTGATTTTTCCTGACAAACACATGGGCCCCACTCAGAGTGGAAAACTTCAAACAACCTACTCTTCTAGTAAATGTTTAAGGCAGTGTCGATCCAGCTTAAAATTTTTTAATGATAATTTTAAATAAATTATGGGCTAAACTCGATTAAACATGCCTTTCTTCCAACCAGAATGGCTCACACAGTGCCTCGTGAGAATGAGTTACTATTATCTAAGGTAGAAGTCCGCAAACCGATTTTAAGCAAAACAATGACTTGAATTAAGACATTGAGCAATAATTGGATTCTAGAGTTATCCATTAATTCTTCAAGGTATTTAGAAGTGAATACATTTAAACATTAGAAACATTTAAAACTGTATAAAATGCATTTTTATTCTGTTTATGTGTCTGAGAGAGAGAGAGAGAGAGAGAGAGAGAGAGAGAGAGAGAGAGAGAGAGAGAGAGAGAGAGAGAGAGAGAGAGAGAGAGAGAGAGAGAATATTGGGGTTTGAAATCAGGGCTTGTGCACTGTCCATTAGCTTTGTCTCTCAAGGCTGGCACCCTGGTACTAAGCGATAGCTCCAATTCTGGCTTTATGTTGTTTACTTAGAGATAAGAGTCTCACAGGATTTTCCTGCACTTGCTGACTTTGAACTGTGTTACTCCTATCAACCTCCTGAGTAGCTGAGATTATACAAATATGCTATTAATGCCTGAATTTAAGATGCATTTTTAACTGCACTCAAATATGGCATGTTATATTACATGATGATTTCTAGAGATCAGCTGTGGCTGTACAGATATAATGAGGGCAGATGATTTGGTCTTGAATGCCCTTTTCCCTTTTGGTCCACTAACATCCCTGTAAGCATCAAGCATCAAGCAGTATGCATGGAGATGTATCAAGGTGTAATTATGTATTTACAGAACATTTATTTAACATGGGGGATTTTCTTTCAAGTAGAAACATGACTATAAGTCACCTATTCTTAATTTTCACTTTAAATGTTTATTATTTGAAATATTTACCTGTCAAAGGTAAAGCTACTTCAATAATGAAGACATAAAGGAAAGAAAGGAAGAGCCTTGAAAATTTCTAGCAGGTCTAGTGGGATTTGGGTGCACAGCAGAAAACACCTTGTGGTTGTTGATCTCATTCTTACCTAACTCAGAAGCAATACATAAAGATTGAGCCATGGTTATTAACTTGGGAAAATTTAATTGTAACAACTTTCTTTAGTTTTCTTCTTTCTTTCAATTGTAACAACTTTCTTTAGTTTTCTTCTTTCTTTCTTTCTTTCTTTCAATTGTAACAACTTTCTTTAGTTTTCTTCTTCCTTCCTTTCTCTCTCTCTCTCTTTCTCTCTTTCTCTCTTTCTCTCTTTCTTTCTTTCTCTCTTTCTCTCTTTCTTTCTTTCTTTCTTTCTTTCTTTCTTTCTTTCTTTCTTCCTTTCTTTCTTTCTTCCTTTCTTTCTTTCTTCCTTTCTTTCTTTCTTCCTTTCTTTCTTTCTTCCTTTCTTTCTTTCTTCCTTTCTTTCTTTTTCTTTTGTTGGTCGTGGGACTTGAACTCTGGACCTGGGTTCTGTCCCTATGCTCTTCAGCTCAAGGTGAGTGCTCTACTACTTGAGCCACAGCGCCACTTACGGTTTTACTAGTGGTTTATTGGAGATAAGAGACTCAAGGACTTTCCTGCCCAGGCTGGCTTTGAATCGCAATCCTCAGATCTCACCTCCTGAATAGCTAGGATTACAGGCTTGAGCCTTAAAACTTACTTTTAAGAACTTTCCAAATTAATATTACTTCCATATGAAACACTTTATCTTTCTTGACACTGTATGTGTATTTGATGTGCGCGCACACACATATCTACAAATATACAATGTTATATATATAAATATTTAATATTCTGTAATTATAGTTCGGTTATGAATGATAAAATACAATGTATATTTTCAGCATTTAGAATTTGAACAAAGTAAAAAAGTACGTTTATTATATGTTTAATTAAAATAGTTTATAGTTTAGAAGTTAAAAAGCAATCTTTTTACATGTACCTGATTAAGTAATGAAGCCTCTCAGAATCACTTCCTCTTTTCTTCCCCATTTTATACTTTAGAATGAGAGAGCCAGAAGCAAAAAAAGAAAGCATCCAAATGTTTGCAATGTAATTGTTTTAAAACAAAATATTTAACCCAACCCTGGTGGTTCATATATAAAATCCTAACTACTCAAAGTTGAAATTTTGAATATCCTTGTTCAAAACCAGCCAAGACATAAATGTCTCAGAGACTACATTTCAATGACAGTACATCTTTAGTACTCAGTAGTAGGAAATTTATCATATTCTACCCAGACATCCATCAACTTCTCTTTCACAATCTTGATTTATTTTCATAGTGTCATACACCACACAAGTGTGGTAAATAAATAAAATGATACAAGGTCAATACAAATTTCCAGGACATAGCTTTATGGCTATATTACAAGTTTTGTATTAACATTAAATCAACTATTTTAATAAGATCTAACCATACTGCAGAAAGCTTAAGTGAAATTCCTGCTTGTAGGATTATAAGGAAGAAACAAGAGTGTATTCCAGGTTCCCAGTGAAAACAAAAACTTCCACCAGGCTTTTTCATGTTAAAAAACACGTTCCACTGTATATATCTGTGTCTTGTGAAAAAAAATGAGAACAAAACCATAATATTTCAATAGAAATTCTTCTTCATCTGTGTCTTGTCAAATTATTAGTCCCTCAGAAGGGGCAAAGTACAGATCCGTGAATAAATATCTAATTAATTTCAAATTCTTTGCTGTGCTTTTCTTTAGAATTTTTCAATTTTATTTTATGTTCAAAATAGGCAGGGTTCTAATTTCATTCCTTACTTTTTTATGGCTACTAAAATCTAAGAGATTTTGGTAAATGGTGACATTCATCAACAAATATGACCTATAATAACAAGTCCTACTGAGAATTTCACAGGATTACAAAACCAACAGCAATAAGTGCATTATCAGCATGAATGTCTGTGAACTTGCAAAACTAAATGAACAATAAAACCAGAATAAAAATTCCATTATATGTTACTCTCTGTTTCACTGCTTCCATTATTGTTTTGGGATTTGGGAGATAATGGAGGAACATCAGGGTCAAGTGGTTTTTCATTAGTGTTGATAAATGCATGTTACTGTATCCATATCAGAGAAATCAATATTGATTGTGGCTTAATACTTCATAAATACATATCACCTAAGCAAGCTTTCTGCAAGATGGTGTTTTCTCAGCTGTGTAAAATAAATAGTGCTTCAAGGTGGCAGGTTTCTTGGCTTTTTATGTGAAAGTTATTCAAATTGTTGGTATAAAACCACTGATTCTATAACTGGAGATTCAGTATGACTTCTGCACCCAAGATTTAAGAAATTGTTAGCAGCAAACAATATATCAAACCATAGGTTATTTCTTCCTATATTTCTATTAGTTAGAATGAAGCATGATAGAACCTCGGTCTGAATTTCTACATCATCTTCTCAAATTTATTTGTGGGTTTTTAAACAAATATATAACAGATAAATTATATATGTATATGTATTTATTTATGTATTTCACTTAGATTAGCAAATTAATAAAAAAAAACCCAAAATGTTGTATTTCATGGAGCTTACAACAGGAGGAACTAGACAATATAAGAAGATAACAAGTATTAAATATAGCTGTAGAAAACAAATTAAGGAAAGAAAAAGAGATGATGAGTGTTATGTATTGGATTTTGCCCATCAAAAATTCATTTAAATTCTAACCCCCAGAATGGGATTGGGTTTGGATATAGGGTTGTTGCAGAGATAACTAGTGAATACAACAGAAAAGTAGAGTGGACCTTTAATCAGTATTTGGTGCCTTTCTAAGAAGAAAAAAACAGCATGTACAGTTTGGAAAACAGAGACAGAGAATGTCATGTGAAGACAGAGGCAGACAAGGTGATAAGCCATAAGCCAGGTGCCCTAAGGACCACTGATTATCATCAGGAGTTAAGAATGAGTCATGAAAGAGGGCTCTCAGAAGTAACTCCCCCTAATAAATAGTTCATAGTACTTCGCGTTATTTTAAGTCACCCCTTTGTGGCTTTGTTATAGTATTCTTAATCAAGAAATACTACAAACACACACACACACACACACACACACACACACACACATAATTACCATTACAGATTGGGAAGAGGAAAGTGGCAGATTCATGACTTCCAAATCAATGTCTCTGTTTCCAGATATACTAGGAAGAGAGAAATTCAAGTTCAAAGGTTTTGAGGCTAAGAGGTATCTCTTGTGTTGCTGCAGCAGAGACTGAAGAGAGAAATGAGTAAAGGTACATAACACATTCTTTAGCCTGTCTGACCAGAGACAAGGGTACAAAATCTTAGTTCCTTCTAGATAATGCTTACAGTGTTGGCATTGCTAATGAGCAAGACTGGAAGCCTTTGGTAGGTTTGAGAAGAAGCGTGAGTTGTTTAGCATATAATTTCATTGCATTGCTTCAGTGTAAATTGTTACAGAGTTATCATGTATAGAACATTAATGTGGGGATCTAGGCATAGAAGCCAGGGTACAAAGGTCAGCATTAGCTGAGAAAGGATTGTCTACCTGCAGTAATTAAAGTTAAGTATAAATAAGAATAAATCATGGTAGAAGACAATATCTCTTCTGATCATTTCAATGTAATCAAGAAATTAAGGACATTTTCTTCTTGTCTCAGACATATGGGAGTGGGGGATGGGGGATGGGAGATGGGAAGGGATGGGAAGGAGAAACAAAGAAGGAGGCAACAATTCATGATTAAAAAAATGTTCTCATCTTGCCCATGTAATTGTAACCCCTCTGTATGGTACTTTCACAATAAAAAGAAAGAAATTAAGGGACATGAGCTAGAAATTACAATAGGGAAAGAAATATTGCGTATTTCATGAGAGACAATTGACTTTGAAATTATTGACCAGGAAAAAATAAACAGACTAGAGATTTAAGTTAGCTTTTGTGTTCTCTTTGTCATTAGGAACAACTAATTTTTTTTTAAATTTTATTTTATTTTATTTGAGAACATAATGTACAGAGGGGTTACAATTACATTGTCAGGATAATGCATACATTTCTTACCAAGCATTGCAGCCTAATCTTTTGTTTACCCTTCACCTCCCTTCCCAGCCTCCCCCCTACCCCCCACCCAATCATACCCCCCTCCACCCCCCCACACCGACATTGTAAAGCTTGCTTTGACATGACATTTTGTAATTCTCCTTTTTGCAACAGGTCCACCTGAATCCTTAAACGACTTGTTTGTCCCCATCTCCTCCACATGTTTTACTGACATCAAATAAAGAGAAAGCGGGGTTACACTGTGGGGGACGGACATACAAAGCAACAAAGAGATAATCTTATAAATGCCTTAGAAACACATGCATGAAAGAAACGAAAACATTAAAATACATATTTAAGGGTTCGTTTTCCTAACATCACATTATCTGACCTTTTCCGCTTGACTCATACATATACTAGATTTTGCAAATAAGGGAAACCATGGGACCTATGTTTCTTTGGGCCTGGCTTACTTCACTTAATATAATTTTTTCCAAGTTTTTCCATTTCCTAACAAATGGGGCAATGTCATTCTTTCTGATGCAGGAATAGAATTCCATTGTGTATATATACCACATTTTCTTTATCCATTCATCTACTGAGGGGCTTCTGGGTTGGTTCCATATCTTAGCTATGGTAAATAATGCTACAATAAACATAATTGTCCTGGTACCTTTAGTGTGGTCTTGTTTGTATACATTTGGGTAAATGCCCAAAAGTGCGATTGCTGGATCATAGGGGAGATCTATGTGACGTCTTTTGAGGAACCTCCATACTGCTTTCCAAAGTGGTTGAACAAGTTTACATTCCCACCAACAATGAAGTAAGGTTCCTTTCTGTCCACATCCCCTCCAGCATCTGTTGTTGTTAGAGTTCTTGAATTTTGCTGTTCTAACTGGAGTGAGGTGATATCTCAATGTTGTTTTGATTTGCATTTCTTTTATGGCTAGGGATGTTGAACATTTCTTCATGTGTCTATTGGCCATCCTTCTTTCTTCTTCAGAGAAGCTTCTCTTTAAGTCTTTCGTCCACTTATTTATTGGGCAGTTGTTTCTTTGAGGATTTGTTGTTGGGTGGTTTAATTTTTTGAGTTCCAAGTATATTTTAGATATGAGACCCTTGTCTGTTGTATGGCTAGTAAAGGTCTTCTCCCAATCGGTGGGCTTTCTATTGATCTTGCTAGCTATGTCATTTGCCCTGCAGAAGCTCTGCAACTTCATGCAATCCCATTTGTCCAACCTTTCTTTGATTTGTTGTGTTTCCGGGTCTCTATTCAGAAAATTTCGGCCTGAGCCAAGGAGACCTAGGGTTTCTCCTATTCCATCCTGTAATGTTTCAGAGTGTCTGCTTTGAGTTCAAGGTCTTTGATCCATTTGGAGTTGATTCTGGTGCAGGGTGATATATAAGGATCTAGCTTTAGTTTTCTACATGTAGTTAACCAATTTTGCCAGCACCATTTACTGAAGAGGCTGTCTTTCTTCCATTCTATTGTTTTAGCTTCCTTATCGAAGATTAGATGGCTATAGGTTTGTAGGTTCATTTCTGAGTTTTCAATTCTATTCCATTGGTCCTGAGGTCTGTTCTTATGCCAATACCAAGCTGTTTTGATTACTATGGCTTTATAGTAGAGTTTGAAATTTGGTATTGATATTCCTCCAGCAGTGTTCTTTCCGTTGAGAAGTGTTTTTGCTATTCGGGGTCTTTTATTGTTCCATATGAATTTTTGGATTGCCTCTTCTATTTCCTTGAAGAATGAGGGTGGAATTTTGACAGGTATTGCGTTGAATTTGTAGATAGCCTTGGGAAGTATTGCCATTTTCACGATGTTAATCTTGCCAATCCAGGAGCATGGGAGGTTTTGCCATTTTTTAAGTTCTGTGTTGATTTCCTTTTTCAAGATTTTAAAGTTTTCATCATAGAGGTCCTTCAGTTCTTTAGTTAAGTTAATTCCTAGGTACTTTATTTTTTTGTGGGGCTATTACAAATGGAGTTGCTTTCCTAATTTCAGCCACACATTGAGGGACAACTAATTTTAAAAGGAAGTAGTGTATATTAGTACGTGATGTTGCAAGTTAACAAGCCTGAAAATATATGAGAGTTGGATTTGACCCACTTCATCCCCTCAACTCTGATCACTTTCTTGATTCCTCATTGCTTTCTAACAAGCTGTCTTCCTTCAATATCGCTGCTGCAGTCTAGCATTTGATAGTTTCCTTTGCATGTCAGTTGCATACTTTGTCAATTCTCCAGTCTTCATGAGGCTTTGGATTGTTCACTATAAACTAATATGCTTTGCATCTTATTTACTTATATTCTATACGTATATAAAATGATAATATCTGATTAATTATGTGTTTGAAACTGGTCTGATTTCTCCTCATTTCATATAGCTGAGAAAAAAATTTATAATCTTTGGATTATATAGGATTTAGTATCTTTTTTAGGATTTTGATTTTTCTTGAAACCGATAGAAGAACCCATTAGGAAATTTTGTGTTTCAATGTGCTATTTGTGACAGATGTGTTCAGGTAAGATCTAGCTTTTAGAAAGAGAAGGTTGGAAATCATGTAAATCATTTTGAAAGTTATAGAACTGTTTCTGGCTATACATGGGAGTTTTGTTGGGTTAAAGATCCCCCAACAACAAATCCTCAAAGAAACAACTGCTCAATAAATAAGTGGGCAAAAGACTTAAAGAGAAACTTCTCTGATGAAGAAAGAAGGATGGCCAATAGACACATGAAAAAATGTTCAACATCCCTAGCCATAAAAGAAATGCAAATCAAAACAACATTGAGATATCACCTCACCCAGTTATAATGGCAAAAATCAAGAACTCTAACAACAACAGATGCTGGAGGGGATGTGGACAGAAAGGAACCTTACCTCATTTTTGGTGGGAATGTAAACTTGTTCAACCACTTTGGAGGTTCCTGAAAATACTTCACATAGAACTCCCCTATGACCCAGCAATCCCACTTTTGGGCATTTACCCAAATGTTTACAAACAAGACCACACTAAAGCTACCAGCACAACTATGTTTATTGCAGCATTATTTACCATAGCTAAGATCTGGAACCAACCCAGATGCCCCTCAGTAGAAGAATGGATCAAGAAAATGTGGTATATATACACAATGGAATTCTATGCCTCCATCAGAAAGAATGACATTGCCCCATTTGTTCGGAAATGGAAAAACTTGGAAAAAATTATATTAAGTGAAGTAAGCCAGGTCCAAAGAAACATAGTACCCATGGTTTCCCTTATTTGCAAAATCTAGTATATGTATGAGTCAAGCAGAAAATGTCAGATAATGTGATGTCAGGAAAATGAACCCTTAGATATGTATTTTAATGTTTTTTTCTTTCATGCATGTGTTTCTAAGGCATTTATAAGATTATCTCTTTGTTGCTTTGTATGTCCGTCCCCCACAGTATAACCCCTGCTTTCACTATATTTGGTGTCAGTATAACTTGTGGAGGAGATGGGGAAAAAACAGTTGTTTAAGGATACAGGTGGAACTGTTGCAACAATGAGAAGTACAAGTTGTCATATCCAAAATGAGCTTTACAACTTTGGTGCGGGGGGGGGGAGGGTGGGAGCGGGGAGGGGGAGTGGGGAAGGAGAAGGATTGGGATTGGGGGGGCAGGGGGGAGGCTGGGAAGTGATGTGAAGGGTAAACAAAGGAGGAGGCTGCAATGCTTGGTAAAAAATGCACGCATTATCCTGCCCATGCAATTGTAACCCCTCTGTACAGTATGTTCACAAATAAAATAAAATTAAATTTAAAAAAAAGAAAAAAAAGATGAGTTAGCATTCATGATAAAACTGGAAAGTAGAATGACACAGTTTAGTAAAGAAAAATGAATAAATGGTACAAGGATTATAATTTGAATTCTATGGATGAAGAATGGAGATAAATAAAATATTCATAATTTGACTAATTTAAAGTTATTTAAGAAGAAACAAGTCATTAGAGATGCTACCAGAGATCACCAGGAGCCTTTTTGAAAAATAAACATTCAGATAAAGGAACACAATGTTGCAGTTGGTTTTTTCCCCCACATATTTTATTAGGATTAATATGTTGTACAAGGGGTCATTTTGATATGACCAGATCTCTTTATAATTGCCTTTTAAAAAATAAATGTTACTTCTTCAAAGGGGTTTTATTATAGTATTCACATATGGTATCTGTTACTTTATTACAGAGATCAAATGTATGATATAATTAGTATATTCCATAAGCACGCCTTAAATCTCTCTTAGCTGGAAATCTGTTTTGAGGCATGCTTACAATAAAATGTAGCAATGGAAGGATATATATGTTTATTTGCTTTATTATCAGAGTCATAAAAGAAGTATGTTCCATACCTGAAATATACATTTGTCAGTTTTATTTATGTGTGAAACTTGGGGTTTCCTTCATGTTTTATCACCACTAATTAACCCAGTATACCCATTGTTTTTAATCCTTTTAATTTTTTAGCCTGAATATTTTATGTAAGCTTAACCATATGTTACAGTGAATTTTCTTCCAATATTCTCCATTATTTGATTGACACCATTAGATAGAAATGCTATTTATTGTATATAACTTTAAAAAATATAGCTTACAAAGTACTGTGCTGTGTTTGCCTTAGCATAGTTTAGCCCAGTTAAGTGACATGATATCAATTTACTGATTTAAGAGCACACAAATAAAACTAGCTTCATAGATCTTTTTTGAGAAAAGACTTTAGCAACCAATCACGTTTCAGAATTATTTTCCTCAAATCACGCAGGTTTGCATATTTGATCCTTTGAAATCTGGAACTGCTCTAACAAAATGAAAATACATGCTGGTTAGTGATTATTTGAGATGGTTTCAATTCATTTTAATATATTAGCACTTCACACTAAATTCTAATTTTCAGAAAGCCACCTTAACATGACTACTGCAATATTATTGAAGCAGACTGAATTAATTAGCTCTGATAAAAATTTCCAAGAGTTTTTGTTCACACCTTAGTGAAGGAAGTTATGTTTTTTTTCTGTGCATACGTGTGTGTGTGTGTATGTGTGTATGTTATGATTTTCAGCTCCATATAGATTAGGATAATGTCCAAACACTTGCTGAATGGTATGAATTGAATAAATTGTACACACACACACACACATACATGTACAGATTAAAATGTGTAGGGAAGTTTTAAAATTCATGCTTTGTTTCCTTTCCTTTTTTTCTTATAAAAATAAAGTTGAAGAATCCAAGGTTTTTTCTTCTTTTTTAAAAAAATTAGAGAGGATAATCATCTGTAACAGAAAATAAAATTGTATCAAATATTTCATGACTCATCATTTTAACTAACAACTGATTTAATATATTTTACTACCCATGCTAGACTAGAACTATCTGTTAAAAAGAGACACACATATGTTCAGATACTCATTTATTTAAAATATAATAATAGAACACTTATTACATGGTTTTCTGTATACTAAGAAACATAAAGTAATTCAAATGATCCACTATATCTTCAATGAATTCACCATAGAGGATATTTTTAAGTTTTGTGGAAAGTTAATTGAGATAAAAATATAAGAACAATATTTAAAATGATAGATAAAAAAGCATTTAGATTGCATTTTTTGACTTAAAAATTGACCAAAATATAGTCTCTCTTATATAAAAATCATAATACTTAATCTTTGAATGTGTAACCTTACATAAAATATGCTACTCTCACCATATAACAACTCCCATTGTTTTTCTAGTGATTATACTTAGTACAGTCTGTTCAAAGAGAATTACCATTTATCTCTACAAATATTATCATGACGTATATGCTAGAGGATATGTGACAACATCCTTGAAGTATAAAGCTCAATCATAGTACTTACAATGGTTTGTCAAGTTGAGTGATGTTAGTATGTAACAAATTACTCAACTCTGGAAGTGGCGCTGTGGCTCAAGTGGTAGAGGGTTCGCCTTGAGCTGAAGAGCGCAGGGACAGCGCCCAGGCCCAGAGTTCAAACCCCATGACCGACCAAAAAAAAAAAAACAACAAATTACTCAACTCTTCAACAAGAAGCAGTACATTTATTTTAACTGGCTTAGAGAATATTTTAGTTCAATATTTAGGTTACAACTAATTTCTTAAAGTATCTAGTTCAACTTGTTAAAGTTGTCTTAAAATGCAACCAATTTTCCTTCGATGAGAAGGAGAAATTTCAGGCCAGAAAGATCTTCATCACATATTTAAGGCAACATTCTCAGATTGCAGGGTAATGTTTTAAATAAAGTATTTTAACATGTCTGTGTTTAAGGAGCTCTTCATGAAAACAATTATGTAATCAGTATGTCATTTTCTCAGAAGTATGACTTATCTTTCTTTTATCTTTACTAATCTAGTAGGGAAAAGTGTTCTACAGATTGAATTAATTATTTTTATAAATAAAAAATAATTTGTAGCCTGGCACTGGTGGCTCACGACTTTAATCCTTGCTACTCAGAAAGTTGAGATCTGAAGGTCGTGGTTCAAAGCCAGTTCTGGCAGGAAAGTCCGTGAGACTCTTATTGCCAATAAACCACCAGAAAAAAAAAAAAAAAACGGAAGTGACGCTATGACTCAAGTGGTAGAGTGTTCTCCTTGAGCTGAAGAGCTGAGTAACTTTACCCAGGCCCAGAGTTTAAGCCCCATGATAGCAAAAAAAAAAAAAAAAAAAAAAAGAAAGAAAGAAAAAAAAAGAAAAAAAATTCTTCTAGAGAGAGCAACTGAAAGAAAGAGCAAGAAATCGATAAATATAATTCTATAGCATAATGAGTCTTTTGCTCTCTTGTAAATATGTTTAAGATTTTACTCAATTAACCAATCATTTTGATGGACTCTTATGAGTATTACTACAAAAAGAACGAATTAAGTAATTGCATAACTGAAGCTAAAAGAACTTGTAGCATAATAATGACTGAATATAAATGTGATGCATTGTTAACCTGACATATATTTGACATTATCTTTATACCTTAATTGTAGCCATAGAGTTGCTCAATTTTTATGCGTTGACTATAATTTCCAGTAATTAGCAGATAAATAAGAAAAAAGACCATCAGAAAAATAGATCTCTCAGATTATTTATTTGTCTAATACACGGTATGCACCTATTAATTCTTCACTGTGTTTTTGCAACTTCATTTAATGTTTTGTAGAAAATAAAAAAAAAATATCCTTCAGGAAAAAAAGAAAAAGTGAGTTATGAGAATATAATGCAAATAATAGTAAATACATTCAAATTATCTTTAAGATGAAAAATCCAAGTCCAGAGCAAGAGCCAATGATGCCCACTAGCTGGAAAGGAAAACAGGGGAAGGATTTTAGAGATTTTGCAAGTAGAAACTTCTGTGAGTGACACATGCTTTTACACAGAGCTTGGCATTCACTGTTTTTCCTAGTCCATGCACATATTTCACCAAGAACCTGCATGGCTCATTTCCTCATATCATCGGGCCTCTCCAAAAATCCTTCCTAGGTGAAATTGTTAGAATTATACTGGATTTCCTTGTCAGATCCTGGCAAAATGGAACTTGGGACTGGCATACATAAAGGAAAGATTCACACATGTGCATTCCCTGATAACAGAAACTGTAACAGAAATGTTTCCAATGCACAGAATTTTGAGCTCAAGGACCACCTAGAATGTATTCAAAAATCCTAGCCATACTTACAGTCTTGAGAGGTCAATCCAACAAAGCAATCTGTGATGTCAACTGTAAACATTTGTGAAGCAAGCTCTCATATAATGCTACAATGATCAGTTAGCCATCTTTCATAACACCATTCTCCAGAGAAACCTTAAATTTTCCATTGTTGATTGAATATGCCAGAGGTCACCTCAGCCTGTGTCTCCTCAGATTTTAACCCTTTTTTAAGAAATCTTATTTCTGAATAAGATTTCTTATGATAAAGGACTATCTATGTATTTCTCTTGGATATTGACATATAAAAGGAGCATAGCTCCCAATTTTCATTAGCTCTTCCTTCTCTTCATTTTCTGTCATCACTCTTTAAATTACCAGCAAACACAGGTGAGCTGTAAATTTGGGGGGCCTGCTTCAAAACAGAATATTGCAGGCATGAGGTATTGATGTGAATGTTGCATTCATCTCTATCCCTCCTGCAGCAGCTAAGTTATGATGAGTGTGTCACAGCCATTAAGCAACTGTATGAATGAGCATGGTCTAAAGAGGTAAAAAATATATTTAATTTCCAAACAGTTTACCTCACCATTTTATGGAGTATTAAAAGTATTTTCGAACTGAGTCTTAAAGTAAAATATGCACACTTTTAGATTGAACTCTTTGAGAGATAATAGATTTGACTCTATTTAACAAAAGAATCCAAACATGAGAAGAAGAAATGAAATAATGATTGAAAATGACTCAAATAAGTGCTAAATGAAGGAGGAAAAATGTCAGGACTGTGACCTAAAGTGAAATTTGTACACATAACAAATAATTTATCATGAGTAATAGCATTACAAAAATTAAGTAAATTTGCTAGAAAAACAATTTTTTAAATACAATTAACATTTTTCTTTCTCTTCTCTATGAATGTATGAATGTATGTATGTGTATGGGTGTGTTGAATACATGTAAAATAGGAAGAAAAATAGAAAAAACTTCATGTCACTGTAGTAGATGATAACAGATTGTTTTGGTGTAAAAGTGAAAGGGATGTTGGATGTGTAGCTCAGTGATAAAGTGCTAGTGTACAAATCTCTGAATCTGATCACAGTATAGTGAAAACAAAAACAAAAGAATGAAAGAAACGTAGGAAAAATAGCATTAAAGAAAACGTCACTAGCCTGTGGCTCATGCTGTAAACTGGAGAAACCAGAGGTACTCAGGAGGCTGAGAGCTAAGGAGCACAGTTTGAGACAGCATATGCGGTAATATTAAGATTTTCTTTGTTCCTTATATTTTTTATTGTGAACATATTGTACATAGGGGTTACAATTACATGAGGAAGAAAATGAGTACATTTCCTATCAAGCATTGTAGCCTCTTCCTTAGTTTACGTTTCATATCCCTTCACAGCCTTCCCCCATCCCCACCCAATCCTCCCGCCCATCAAAGTTGTAAAGTTCGTTTTTGACATGACAACTTGTACTTTTCATTGCTGCAACGGGTCCAACTGTAACCTTATTTAAACGAATTGTTTTTCCCCTTCCCCTCCACAAATTATACCAACATCAAATACAGTGAAAGCAGGGGTTATACTGTGGGGAAAGGACATACAAAGCAACAAAGAAATCATCTTATAAATGCGTTAGAAACAAATGCATGAAAGAAAAAAAACGTTTAAATACATATTTTAGGGTTCATTTTCCTAACACCACCTTATCTGACCTTTTCTGCTAGACTCATACATATACTAGATATTGCAAATAAGGGAAACCATGGGACCTATGTTTCTTTGGGCTTGGCTTACTTCACTTAATACAATTTTTTCCAAGTCTTTCCATTTCCTAACAAACGGGGCAATGTCATTCTTTCTGATGGAGGCATAGAATTCCATTGTGTATATATACCACATTTTCTTGATCCATTCATCTACTGAGGGGCATCTGGGTTGGTTCCAGATCTTAGCTATGGTAAATAATGCTGCAATAAACATAGTTGTGCTGGTAGCTTTAGTGTGGTCTTGTTTGTAAACATTTGGGTAATTGCCCAAAAGTGGGATTGCTGGGTCATAGGGGAGCTCTATGTGGAGTCTTTTGAGGAACCTCCATACTACTTTTCAAAGTGGTTGAACAAGTTTACATGCCAACCAACAATGCAATAAGGTTCCCTTCTGTCTACATCCCCTCCAGCATTTGTTATTAGAGTTCTTGATTTCAGCCATTCTAACTGGGGTGAGGTAGTATCTCAATTTTGTTTTGATTTGCATTTCTTTTATGGCTAGGGATGTTGGAGCAATAAAAGACACCAAATAGCCAAAATGCTCCTCAACGGAAAGAACGCTGCTGGAGGAATATTAATACAAAATTTCAAACTCTACTATGAAGCCATAATAATAAAAAAAGCTTGGTACTGGCACAAGAACAGACCTCAGGACCAATGGAATAGAATTGAAAACCCAGAAATGAACCTACAGACCTATAGCCATCTAATCTTCGATAAGGGAGCTAAAAAAATAGAATGGAATGAAGACAGCCTCTTCAGTAAATGGTGCTGGCAAAATTGGTTAACTACTTGTAGAATACTAAAGCTAGATCCTTATATATTACCCTGCACCAGAATCAACTCTAAATGGATCAAAGACCTCGAAGACAAAGCAGACACTCTGAAAACATTACAGGATGGAATAGGAGAATCCCTAGGTCTCCTTGGCGCAGGCCAAAATTTTCTTAATAGAGACCCGGAAACCCAACAAATCAAAGAAATGTTGGACAAATGGGATTGCATGAATTTGCAGAGCTTCTGCATGGCAAAGAACATAGCTACCAAGATCAATAGAAAGCCCACGGATTGGGAGAAGATCTTCACTATCCATACAACGGAAAATGGCCTCATATCTAAAATATACTTGGAACTCAAAAACTTAAATTGGCCAACAACAAATCCTCAAAGACACAACTGCCCAATAAATAAGTGGGCTAAAGACTTAAAGAGAAACTTCTCTGAAGAAGAAAGAAAGATGGCCAATAGACACATGTTCCTTATATTTTTAAATATATATTTTTATGTATTTTCAGATAGTTGTCCAAAGGAGTTGCAATTCAACAGATCAATTTATGAATACAGTGTCTTATAAAAAGAAAATCAGTGTCACGCCTTTTAACATTCTCACCCTTGGATCTGGGAAGGTGGCTTGCCTTGCATACATGAGGCCCTGGGTTTGATTACTAAGCACCACAAAAGCAGAAAAAGCCAAAGTGGTGCTGTGGCTCAAGTGATAGATTTCTAGCCTGGAGCTGAACATCTCAGGGACAGCGCCTAGGCCCAGATTTCAGGCCCACGAACAAAATAAAATAAAATAAAGTTAACATTCTCAACCACCTCTTCACACTATCCCTTCCTTCACTTTTCTTAATTTTGCAGGTTTTATTTGATTTTTTGCCATTTAACAAAGAAAATTATGTACATAATGCATCTTGATCTGAGTCATCCCTTCAAGATTTTCATTCACACACTCCTCTTATTTTTCTCAGTTCTGTGACATATACATTGCATTCTTGTCCGCATTTTACTTATTTCCCCCATTCATTTTTTCTGTTCCCTCTTCTTGATTCACTCTGTCTCTTCCAAGTACATATTTTCTAGTATTCAATTTGTTAGGCTTTGCCTTAGCCTTTCTAAATAATTTTATTACTTGCATTTACCATAGATTCTATTATACTTCACTTAATTCATCTATACCTGCTTGGTGCCACCCAGTGTTTTTACATATATTTATAGGCACATTCTAGTTTCTACTCAGGAGAGAAAACATGCAGCCTGTGTTTCTCAGGGTCTGGTGTAGTTCACCTAACGTAATCCGTTTCAAGTCTTTCCATTTCCTTATGTATGGTTCAATATCATTATTTCTAATGGATAAGTAGAGTTCCATTGTAGATACACCATCACCAAGATATGGTCAGCCCAGATGCCCCTCAATGGATGAATGGAACAAGGAAATATGAGAATCTTCTCTCCATTAATCCACCAAAGTTTGGAAGTGGAGCTGTGCCTCAAGTGGTATATAGTACTAGCCTTGAGAAAAAGAACCTCAGGGACAGCACCCAGGACAAACAGAAATAGAAAAAGAAAGAAAGAAAAAAGAAAGAAAGAAGGAAAGAAAGAAAGGAAGGAAGGAAGGAAGGAAGGAAACAAGGAAGGAAAGAAGGAAGGAACAAAAATTTTCTAACAAAGATGGTATCAGAACAAAATTAGAAAGCACAATACAATTGCTAGAGATAGAATATTTCTCTGAACATGAAATACTACATTTGAGTTTATATGGAATATTTATTTCACTAAAAGTCAAGAAATTCTAAAATACTGAAGTGAAAACATTGAGCACATTCTACAACTGTAATGGTTATGAGTTAGGAACAGGTAAGGCTAAGAAAACCTCTATAAGCAATTATATTAATATCTACCAAGAATAAGTCAAAAGAATTGAAAATTAAAGATTCCCCAGCAGAAAAAATTGAGCATTGTGGCTAAAATGGTTATTCAATACAAATAGTAATAAATTGACTTCTTAGAAAAAAGATGAAAACCAAGGATATAAAGCCAATCTTCAATATTTTTGAAAAAAATTACAAGAAGAAAACATAAACGAATATACATTGAAAGAGTTACACATAAATCAAATCAATAAATACAAAAACCCCTAAAATGCCAAATATTAAGTCAATTGTTGGTTTTTTCATGAGATGAATATAGTTACAAAACACTATAATTAGAGTAACTATAAAAAGACAACTTGTGCGTATTGAAAATCATAAGGAATTATAGTAACTATAAAAAGACAATTTGTGAGTATTGAAAATCATAAGGAATGTGTTACATGAAAGATTTTATAAATTGTACTATGAAAATTATATAAGAAAATATTCTCATAAGTACTTTGGATGATACATTACTAATAGAAAAATTTCTAATAAAACAATTCCATTGACAGTAATCTCAGAAATCTGAGTATAAAATTAACCATGGACATGAAAAAATTCTACAAGGGGGAAGAAAAGATAAAAAAGAAAGAAAAAAGTAGGAAGGAAAGAGAGAGTTAAGGAAGGAAGGAAGAAGGAAAGAAAGGAAAAGGGAGGGAAGAGGAAGGGAAGAGGGAAAAGAGGGGTGGAGGGAGGAAGACACCAGAAGATATAAAGATATTTTATGATCATGGACTAGAGGAATTTGATTGTTTTGCTTTGTTTTGTTTTTCCAGTCCTAGGGCTGGAACTCAGTGTCTGGGTACTGTCCCTGAGCTTCTTTTGCTCAAGGCTAACACTCTACCACTTGAGCCACAGCTCCACTTCTACCTTGTCTTTTTTTTTTTTTAAATTTTTTTATGTGGTACTGAATAACCAAACCCAGAGCTTCATGCATGCTAGGCAAGCACTCTACCACTAGCCACATTCCCAACCCGGACAAGAGGGTCTATTCTTTCAAAACAACCTACAAGTTCAATTCAGTACCCACCAGACGCTCAACACCATGCCCTACTTAATCGAAAAATCAGCTCTAAGATGTATATGAAAACATAAAAGATCATGGATAGTGACAGAATTTCTGGTCAAAAGAGCAATTATGTGAGTATCACAATACCAGAGTTCAAACTGAATTACAGAATCATAGCAACATATAGCAAATACTTAACTAGGGGAAACTCAATGATGGCATGCCAGTTTACAGCTGTCAATTTTAGTTATGACCTTCACACTTCCTCTCAGTTTCGGTTCAGCTTACATTCTTTTCCATTTTTCCTTTCTTTTCTTTTAATTTCTGGGAATTTCAGGTTATCAGTTCATCTAGAGTTATTCTAACCCAGTTTGAACTGTGATGCAATGACTTTGTTTTGCAGCTCAATTCCATTTTATTAATTCCAAGTAGCAGCCTTGCAGTTTTTACTCAGACTTGCAGTTTTCTATTATGTTATTTTGTTTGAGAACAAGTTGGATTTTCATGCTTTTGTATTTTTCTGAGAGTGACTTTACATTAGTTTTTCTTCTATTTTTATTAATCTCTTTTTTATTTACATTTTGTTCTTTTTCATCAAAACATTTAAACTGTTTTCTTCTGTCTTGCATGTTTTAAATGCTAGTGAGATTGCATTCTAAGTGTAGTGGAATTTGTGTATTTTTGGCATCCTGATGTGTAAATAAACAAGGACTGGAATTACGTTATTGCGTTTGGAATACATATGGAGAAAACAGAACACAGTCCACAGAACTTACCTGAGATTTAACTGAAGGTTTCTAGATGATATTCACAAATGATTATAATTACAATTTTCTTCTAGAGGAAAGTGAATTATAACATTCATTTTCTGATTGTCTCTTGCACTCACAAGCAGTATAAAATTGTTCATATAGGGTAGGTTTTTATGTGTCATCCAGTTTTACTCCATCGGAAAAAGATTGGATATAAATTATAGATACTACAAACAGTAATGATACTGAATTGCTTGCTAGTATTTGGACAATGCCCTACTGAATAAATGTGAGAAAGGATGACATTCACGTACCCAAGTCATACCTGAAGGAAAAGCTACACTTTTTAAAAAAATAAGGAAAAAATGCATGAATTAATTTTCAGTTTACATTAACTCTAAATTAACCAAAGATATTTGATCATTTAAAACAGAATAATTTTGTTGCTTTATTGCAACATTATTTGGATTGAGGTAGCTAGTATTGTTGATGAATTTCTTTTCTAAAACATGGTACAATATGGAAAGGACTCTTTGAAGGCCTCTAAAATGCTATGACAATCTCAGATTCTCATAGACTTCCTACCTAGGCTGGTTTCAAACCATGATCCTCAGAGCTCAGGTTTCTGATTACTATGATTAAAGTATGAGCCATCAGTATAGAAGGTTTTTTTTTTTCTTTTTTTGTCTGTCTTGGGGCTTGAACTCTGGGCCTGAGTGCTGTCATTGTGCTCTTCAGCTCCAGGTAAATGCTCTACTGCTTGAGCCACAGAACGACTTCCGGTTTTCTAGTGGTTTACTGGAGATGATTGTCTCATGGACTTTCCTGCCCGTGCTGGCTTTGAACCACGATCCTCAGATCTCAGCCTCTTGAGCAGCTAAGATTATAGGTGTGAGCCACTGGCACCCACAGAGGCATAGAAGATTTTATATATGCATCTTTGATTTCTATCTTGGTAGCTATCCCCTCTACTCTGGGAACGTTATGTCAAATAGTTTGAGTATCATACAGGCTATCACATAGCCTTGGGAAACATTAATTTACTTTCCCAAGATTATAATATTTTTAATGAACTAAAAAATAAAAAGTACAGTTATTAATATATTTAATATGAAAGTGATTCTAGATGTATTTTAAATAATTGCAAAACTTTCACCATATAGATTTAATATTAACTTATTATTATAACTTTTTTTTGTCAGTGGTGGGGCTTGAACTCTGGGCCTGGGCACTGTCCCTCAGGTCTTCAGCTCAAGGCTAATGCTATATCATTTGAGCTGAGGTGCCACTTATGGTTTTCTGGTCGTTTATTGGAGATAAGAATTTCTCGGGCTTTCCTGCCCAGGCTGGCTTTGAACCCTCCTGAGTAGCTACGATTGCAGGCATGAGCCAGGGGCACCTATCTTTTTATTATTTAATTTTCTGCCTATAACAATGCTTGTATTAAGACTTTGAGCTCTTGATTGGATTTTTCACTCAAAGCAGATGCTTTATCACTTGAACCATAATTCCATTTCTGGCTTTTGGCTGGTTAATTGTCAATAAGAGTCTAATTGACTGTTCAGCCTTGGCTTGCTTTGAAAAATGACCTTTAGATCTCATCAGCTAGGGTTGCAGACTTGAGTCATGACAAAACAGCTAAATACATAAAAAGTTTACATGCATGACTAACAATTTCTAAATGTGCTAGTAAAATAATTTGTTCCTAAAACTGTATTTATGTTGAATAATATTTTTGTTGATTTAAATAGCAGTCACTAATGCCTAAGTTGTAAAGTTTGTTTTCGACATAACAACTTGTACATCTCATTGTAAGTAGAAAATGTAGTATAGGGCTGGGAAGATGGCTCAGTGGTAGAGCGCTTGCCTTGCATATAGGAGGCCCTGGGTTCGATTCCTCAGCACCAGATAAGCAAAAAGAAAAAAGACGCAAGTTGAGCTGTGGCTTAATTGATAGAGCACTAGCCTTGAGCTGAAGAGCTGAGGGAGAGTGCCCAGGCCCAGAGTCCATGCTCCACTACGGTACCCCCACCACCAAAAAAAAAAAAAAAGGAAAGTGTAGTCTGTTTTATCCATTTTTCACATGCAGTATTAGTGTTTCCCAAGTAATTCCATGTAATTTTTTTCATGTTGTTTTACATGCATGTGTATAATTGTATTAAATCCTCAATGGGCATTTCAACAATTTATTATATTCTATTGTAAAAGGGTTTGCAATATCTATTCTTGTACCTGTGTCTCATTTGACATAAGTTGAAATATATTTTGTAAATAAAATTATGATTGAAAATGCTGGATCATAGAGGCAACACTATGTATAATATCTTAAAGATTGCCAGTATGTTTAACAAACTGACTATATCACTTTAAGTGCCAAGCACCAATGTATAAGGATTCCAATTTCTACATAGTGGTTGTGCAGGGCTATCTTATTGATGTTTCTATTTCCATTAATCTCTATATGTATGCAATGTCTAGGCATGATATGATCTTTCAAGTTCTTTGCTTCTTGCTATATTATAACAGACATGTGTATTTCAGGTTTTTGATAACTTATTCAGGAAGGTTAAAGTTTTTAATTGGCATTAATATTTATAAGTATTTGACAATTTCTAAAAACACCTAACCAGCACTCTTTGACTCATTGACAAAGGAATATAAACTGAAATATATTTCTCTGTCCAATATTAAAGCTGTTAGTGTAAAATTGTTATGTTTGTAAAGGAAAGATTACACAGCTCAATGGGTCTATAAGGCACCAGATTGGATCGACATAATTATTATCATAGAATATTTAATAAGGAGTAAAATCCAATATTTGTGGAATGATATTCTCTTTAATAAGCAGCGATAGGTTAGCCAGTATTGGGGAGAATTAAAAAAGGAACATTGATTTAAACATAACAATTTATTCAAATATTAACTTCAAGCAGGATTAAAACGTGGCATATAAATCAAAAAGAGTGATGTAAATGTAAAGCAAAGAAAGATGTCTTGACAATTTTGGAGATGAAATATTCTTAACTTAGGCATTAAACTTATAGGAAAGGAAACTTTACATAGTAGAACTCAATAAAAGTTTAAAATAAAATTTGGTCTGTGAAAGCTCATATACAAGTAGCGAATACAAATTGGGAGCAGAGGGATCATGTATCTCATCCTAGCTACTTGGGAGTCTGTGATTTGAGTATTGCAGTTTGAAGCCAGCCCATAAAATAAAGTCCCTGAGAATCTTATCTCTGATTAATTTACAAAAATCAGTAGTGAGGCATAACTCAAACGGTAAATTGTTAACAAAATGCAATAATTCTCAGGGACCCTGATTTCAAACCCCAGGACCATATATACATGTACAAAAGTAATAGCAGTAATACTAATAGTGATGATGATGATCCTGATGATGATGATGATGGTATTGATGATAATAATGAAGGGTTCCTAGAGTCAAGGTTAAAATATTTGCAAATCCTAACTCTACATAGAACTCTCAAAACCTACTGTTAAAAAAATTAGAAACCAGCAAAATACATCTTGTGAAAAATAAGCACAAGAAAATCATCATTAGTCATCAAATAAATGCACATTAAATATAAAATGACATCATAAAATATGGATGAGAATTACTTCATGTGATACAATAATGACCAAGCTAAATGCTATCAAGAAACAGAGATACTGTGGATCATGGCAGGAATGTCAAATGGGAAAGCCACGTCTGAAAACATTGTGACAGGTTCCTAGAATATGAAATATGTAACCCATAGCATAGCATAGGAATTGATCTCTTCAGGCTTTGTCTCACAGAAATAAAATGTAACATTCACCCCAAAGCCAAAACACAGAGGTTTATAGCAGCATTATTTCCTCTAAAAAATGGAAATAAATTCAGGCTTTCTTCAGGTGAATGGGAAAAGAATTGTGCTACATTCTCTAATAACAGAACCAAAAGGCAACTCGAGTGAATGCAATACAATATTAAGGCATACAATAATTGGGAATAATCTATCATATATGTGTATGCAATCTTAAATACTTATTTATTGCATGATCTAGAAGTCAGAGAAAAAATGTGTTACCAAGATGAAACATGTTTGGTATGGGACAAAGAGAAGTAGTGGGTTTAATTATAAAAGAATAGCATGAGACAGACTCATTTTTAGTAAAGAAATGTATCTGTAAATATAGTATATTCATAGAGTTGATAACATTATATTGGATTAAAAATGTGAACAAAATAATTAAAATAGCTGAATGCTGCTTAAGGTACTTGTGAAATATTAATGTCTACTTGTGATGTCTTACAATAAAAATTTAAAGAAACTGGGAAAAGTATTCAAGGGATATCTCTGTGTTCTTATAACTTCATAAAGATCCATACTAACCTCAATAGAATTTAATGATATCAAGAAAACAGAAGTCAATATTGGATGTTTAAATTGAGAACTAGTCTGGGTCCAAGCTTGAGATGAAATATACCTTGCTAATTAGAAAGCAGAGATTAGAAGATTGATATCAGGGCCAATTTTTACAAAAGAAGTGAGAAATTACCAAACCAAAGTAAGCTAGATAGAGTGTAATTTCCTGTTACTCACGTTTGTGGAAGCCATAGGTAAGATATCATTGCTCAAGGAAGGCTTGGCCTGAAAAATAATATAAAGTGGTTAGAGCCATAGCAACTTCAAGCACCAGTAATTTCAAAGGATAAAAAAGAAGACAACAGAAAAAGGAAAGGAAAGGACAGAAAAGGAAACTATTTGCTCTTCATTCTTGTAGTTTCATGGACAGAAAAGGAAACTATTTGCTCTTCTTTCTTGTAGTTTCATGTCATTGGGTACAAGAAGTGAGAATATTTTATTTACTGTTTGAGGATCAGGCCTCTCTAATATGAAAGCATTTATTTCAAGTAATTATTGTATTATTATTGTTTATTAACTTTTTATTAGTCCTTCTTGGCGATTGAACCCATGGCTTTGTATATATTAGTCTAGTTCTACAACTGGGCTGTACCCCTGCTCTCTTGTATAGTTTTGGAAATTGTTTATGAATTCTTCAGAAGTTAACTATTCTACTTTCCATGTTATCTTTTCTCTCCCTTTTCCTCTATGCATTTTAGATTATGTGTTGAAAACTTTCCTCAATTTTATCTTCTAAACTTAGAATGTTGCTGTTGAGTTTACAGGGAAGTCGGTTGTTATGTGACATATTTTAAAATTATATGCATATATATGTATTTCACATGTATGATTGATTCTTAAAGTTCATTGCAATAAGCATCACTTTATCTGGCCATATGCACATAGCTATTGAGCCATTGTGATCCTCTCCTAAGAAAAGCTTCCATTGTTCTTGCCATGTGAATGTTTAGAGTGCTGTTAATCATATCCAAGTGTAATTATATGTCATTTATTTTCTGTTGCATTACCTGGTAGATTTATGGATATATCTAGTTATTAGAAATGAGGAAAGCCATGTAGCATATACTTAATTGGATGTGGCTTATTTCATTTAATATCATTGTTTCTCAGTCTTTCCATTTCTTCAGGATTGGGGTAATGCCATTTTTTCCAATGGAAGCGCAGAATTCCATCAATACAACAGAATTGAAGCACCAGAAATTAATCCACACCAATAGGTACATAATCTTTGATAAGGAAGCCAGAAACACAGGATAGAAGAAAAACAGCCTCTTCAAAAAGATGTGCTGGTAGAATTGGCTGTGCACAGGCAACTGAATGTACATCCTTATATATCCCCCTATACCAGAATCGATTCCAAATGGATCAAAGACCTCAATGTAAGTCCAGATACCTTGAAATCGTTAACAGGAGGAGTTAGGGGGAAACATGGGGGCTCCTTGGCACAGGTCTAAACTTCCAAAGTAAGTCTGGATAATTGGGATTACATTAAACCAAATCAATCATTTGTCAGAATCAAAAGCCATTAAAAAAAGATAGTGTAGCACAGATTTATTAGGGAGCAAAGCTACAGATGAATGTCTCAGCCAATGCCTCTCTCCCTTTTCTAACTAGGTTATTCATAGTGGGTTTACATGAATGTAATATTTTTCTGGTGGGGATGAGTAAGAAAATAACTAATGCTAAAAGAGAGATAGTATGTGAACTGAGTTGTAGCTGGAGAAAGGGAGGGACTAAAGCAGGCGGGGTCTAGTTCAAAGCCTTGGCTTGGTGCCAGTTTAGTAATTTATAGCTGGACCAGGGAAGAGGGGTAAAACAGGAGTGTTTATTAAAAATGCACTGGTCTGAAACCTCAAAATAAGGACCCCAGTCTGTGTGGACCAAACAGTCTCTAACATGAGGTTCTTTTTAAATTAACAAGTACGATTTTAGATTTTTGCAGAGTGGGATGATGCATAGTTACAGACGAAGTCTGATATGTCAGGTAATCCAGTCTGCTCTTTCACATGTTTCCCAAAAGCCAGATTTCAGCACAAATGACTACAATGAGATTGTCTAAATTATACTGTGACTTTTACCTCTCATGAATCAAAATTCTGTCTAATAATTTCTGTCTTCCAGATGTTTTCACATTTCTCAGGATATTTTCTACAATTTTGTCTTCATTATTAATGCTCATACTACTTTTTGTTGTTGTATTGTGTGTATATGCCATTTTTAGGGCTTGAACTCAATGTTTAATGGTCTCCCTTTTGTTTTTGCTCATAGCTGATGACACGCTATTCCTTGAGCCACATCCACACCTTCTTCCTCCTGCTGGATAATTGGAGATAAGTTTTCATATTTTCGTCTGTTTGGACTGATATTGAGCTAAAATTTTCAGGTGTTAGCTTCCTGAGTTTCTATGATTCTACTACACATGAACAACTAACACCAAGCTTTGCTATACCATTATTTTAATTATGTCTTAGAAGAAAGTGGAAGAATATTGGTGTTAAGTGTGCAATTTTCAAATACAAGCTTGAATCTACTTGATATAATGTAACTGTTATCAATTTTAACAGTTAAATCAATCAATATTGCACATTCCCAAAGAAATATAATTGAAAAAATGCATAATTATTTTCTTTAAACAAGTAATGGAACTATGAACTTCTTTCGCTTTACAATTCATGTTTTATATAACTTTAATTAGCAGACTTCCATCACTAAACGTAAATATATTAATTTTATACTACAAGAAGCAAAGTAATTATAGTTAAGAATAGATATTTCATCACAGCCAGAAGAAAAGTTTTTGAGCATTCTCCCTATAAAGAAATGTTACATGCAGAAATTAATGGATATGGTGTGGCTTGATCATTAAACAATATATAAATGAATGGGATTATCACTCCATACTTCATAAATGTGTAAAAAATAATTATGTTATTAGGCGCCAATGGCTCATGCTTGTAACCCTAGCTACTGAGGAGGCTAAGAGGTGAGACTCATTGTTCAAAGCCAGACTAGGCAGGAAAGTCCGTGAGACTCTTACCTCCAAACACCCACCAGAAAACTGGCTGTGACTCAAGTGGTAGAGCACTAGTCTTGAGCTGAAGACCTGATGGATATCGTCCAGGTCAAGATTGCAAGCTCCATGACCGACAAAAATTAAAAATAAACAGTTACAAATAAACAAATATTTTGTTATAAATGTTAAAATATGTATTATAAGACTTTTAGATCCTCACTAGATATACTAGTTGTCATTGAATCAATTGTGTAAATCACATATTTCTCACTCAATTCATATTTGTATGTTTATATACTTATATGCCATAAGTTTAATTAACTGATACATGATAGGCAGTGTTGTTTTAGGAATCTCCCTTGGCTTTCTAATATTAACTCTTCTACCCTAAAATAAATATGCCCTCCAAACTTTTAAGAGGTTTCATCTCATTGAAGCATAAAAGTATAAACCATAAATCATTTTTTTGGAACAACTGTAACATTTTGCATGCATTTCACTTAGTTTAAGAACCAAAACTTTCAAGTCATCTTAACTGTACAAGTAATAACAAAATGTCTTCTGGTCTTTTCAGTCTCTTAAGAGATGAAAACCTTTAATTATATATCTATTTTTTTATGCCTAACATCCTATTCCTTATGAAAATCTTTTGTGTAACCTTGTTTTCTTGATTAGAAGACAGGAACAAAGGCAATAATGAAAATAGCCAAGAAAAATATTTGAAAACAATGATATAACAATCGCAGACACTCTTGTTTTCACTGGTTTCAATGAGAATATACGTTAAAGTATCACATTTTTGTTATCATTTAAGAGCAATAATTAAACTTCAATTAGCAGTGAAGAAGGGAACAGAAAACTGAAGGCAGCTTGACTTTGAACAATCCAAAATAAGTAAAATGCTTTTATCTTGTTTTTCTATGTAGTTGCCAAAATAATAGAGAGCAACACCCAAAGTCAAGAAACACCTAAGTCAAAGCAGTGAACGTTTGTCTATAAAATAATGGTGAGGGTCTGACTCTTTCAAAGTCAGGTTTGCAAAATGGAAAAGTTTATTTGCATTAGTGTGGACGATAAAAAAATATAAAAATCCTTTATTAATGTTTTACATATCTAGACTAGGTCTTCTAATGTTGGAGAAGAGGAAAGGTATGAAAAAGTTCAAGATTGTTTGACTATTCCCCAAGATCATTCTTGTTTATCAGCTATAGCAATGCCTTGATTACTCTTAGTATCATGCTTGTTTACATTTAGAAGCATTATTTGTTGCTGGTTTATACGCTGCAAACCCTTGAGTATTAATAAAGTAATTTCCTGAGATGAAATTACTTGTGTAAACAAACCTAAAATGTCAAAGACTTAGCATAGTGGAAACTATTTTCTTGCTATATCACAATCTGTAGGTGTTGATTTTGTTTCCCATTGTTCCATGGGACCCATTTTTGTTAACTTCTTTTTCACCATCTAGTGATCCTATAACATCCTATACCATCCTGGGCTTGCTTATCTTTACTGGATTCTCTAATTTCTGTTGGAAAGTTAGGAAGGAGAGAAGATCGGGTTACTGTTTCGGTTTTACCTTTTTTTTTATTTCCTTAGAAACTTTAAATCAAAATGACATAAATTATCTTTATAATAATAAGAGACAGATTTCATTTCTATATTCTTACCCTAGCCTTCTACATAACTTTTGTACTTAGTGATCCCCAAATGTGAAAATGAATATAGGGAGCTTCTTGTTTAAATATTATTTAGGAATTCAAGACTTCATTAATGCAAGGCCCTTAGTAGTATGTACATCATATATGTGTACAAAGCTGGTGGCAACTTTTTTTATTCTCAGAAACTAGGACATGTGGTATCCTTGTAGTTGCATCAGGAAAAGGTTGTAGTTGAGTTAGCTTACCAAACCAAATCTGCTGTAAAATATTTCTACAAGATACTTGGCTCGAATAATCCATATTTATCATTTACATTTCTAAAGATCAGAAATCTAAAATACGTCTCACTAAATTAAAATTGAGTCCCTTACAGAGCTAAAATATTTTTCAGGTGATTCTAGTGGAAAAAGCATTTACTTCCTGGTCCACTTTCCAGAAACTTCAGAATCTGTGTTTTTGTCTTTTCCTTTATCTTCTAATGTAGCATCTTTACATCTTTCTGATGATTCTTACCTAATGATGTCCTTTTCGAACTACAGCTGGGACTTTTGAATATACTTTGCCCATCTGATAATTATTCAAATTTGTGTTCCTTGGGTAATGAAAGGTGATTATTTTACAACCTTACATATAAAATGTAAATCAACATTTGATGGATCAGATATTTCGGGACTATAGATATTTTGGAAAGGTATTTTACTGCCTACCACAATGAATGTGTAAGCACTCTTTCTACAGATTATAACCTGTTATGCTTTCATTAATTTTGAACAACATATTTCTTTAATAAAATGTAACTAGAAAAAAATGGGTTCCTGAAAGCATTTAATCCTGATTAAAAATTGTCATGTACTAGAAATCTTACATATCAGACAGCAGCTCCTGAATCAGTTCTGACATTACCACTTTTTGTATATTCTGCGTACAATCTTCTCTTTTCAAGAGCATTTTATTGTTATCATTTTAGAATTATGGTTAATAGTTATGTGACTGCTATTTTTAAAGAATGCACCACCAATACTGGTTCTCGTCTTTTAACTTGTTTATGTGTAATCTATTTCTGAAAGAAACATAGCTATTTGAATTACATGAACTGCTTATTGACGAGTGGAGAGGAAAAGAAGGATAAAGATGTCCCTGTGTGTATGTCACGTTGAAAATGTACCTAAAAGCTATTTATCTTAACATCATATGTTTTTCATTTTGTTTGGATTCTGATAAAATTTAGCCTCTCAACTCACACAAAGTTAATGCAGTCTTATTTTATGCCTACCAAAAGCAAACAACAAATTACTATATATTTTAAATTTTTTAATTGTTAAAATTATTATTTATTATAAAACAGTATTTTTAAAAAATTAGCCAAGGCAAATTGTTTATTATATTTTTAGAGTCGTGTTCAGACTCTATTGTTGAAGCCAGAAAGGGGAAAAATCATGTTTTTCTTCTTCCTTGAGCCACTCTGATTTATTTCATCTATTTTTGAAAGAATTAAATTCTGGCTTTGAAGCCTTTTGCTTGATATCCGCATGTGTCATTCTTCCTTTATTAATAGGAGAATTTGGAGAAAGGATGAAAATTCTCACTAGAAAAAGGAGAAGAGGAAAAGAGAAGCGACAAATCTAGATATTTTGTTCTTCCTCATCTCAATCAAAAGTTCTTGATAATTATTGTGGAAGTTACATACAGTGCTCTAGAGTGATTAAATACATTTATAGAAAAAGTTAACCCCAGCCGGGTGCTGGTGGCTCACGCCTGTAATCCTAGCAACTCAGGAGGCTGAGATCTGAGGATCACAGTTCAAAGCCAGCCCGGGCAGGAGAGACTGTGAGATTCCTATCTCCAATAAACCACCAGAAAACCGGAAGTGGTGCTGTAGCTCAAGTGGTAGAGCGCTTGCCTTGGCTGATGAGCTGAGGGACATCGCCCAGGCCCAGAGTTCAAGCCCCACGACCGACAAAAGAGAAAAAAAGAAAATTTTAACCCCTCAAGTGATCACATAGAGAATGCTTATTTATATAAAAAAGGTAATAGCGTCAAACAGGAAGTGTTATATATTTGTTTAGTACTTGTTCAGTATTTTTTAAATTCTGATGTGCTGTAGTCATACAAGAATGGTAAGAAACTAACATTAATATCACATTCTAATATTCGCTTAATTCTTGCTGTGTTTGAGTTTTGCCTCATTTTACATGCTATATTCTTCCAGTATATAAGTTGAAAAAAGATTCCCTCTGGAAGTATGCTATTTGTATAGCTAAGGGAAAAGAAGTTAGCTCTTAGACACAAACAATGGGATAGAAATCTTCCCCTAGAAATAGTCTTTGACCACTTCTGTTTCATTTTTGTAAGCTGAAGTAAGTCACATGACCCATCTTGACATTGCAGAGTAGAGGTAAATCTCACCTACAGGAAGCTGATGCAGGGCAGACTAATATGCCAAGATATGCAACACTTGCGATAAAGAGGAAAAAGTAAAGAACTCTAATGCAATCAGTCATACTTGCCATCACATGTCTCTGCAGGAAGGAAAGTATTATGTACCTTTGTTCCTAAAACTACTGATATCTTCAAATCATGTCTTTTATGCTTCCATGTTACTGGAAGTAGTGAACATCTTAATACTGAGACAGCATAAAATCTCAAAGAAAGCTGGACTAATCATTTCAACACTACATTTTATTCTGCTAGGACATGAAACCATTTTAAAGACAATACTTTATACTGGTAACTTTTTTTTCCAGAACTGGATTTTGTTAATGCATGTGACTATCCACCAGAATAAATGTCTTCATTTATCTGCATCTTGTGCAGACAGCATATTCAAGTAGATGTGGGAGTTCGTCAGTAGCACTTTTTAAAAATGCAAAAAATGTGTACTGGGAGCCAATATACATATTTTGCCAACATCACCTTCCACATCCTCCTTCTTCCTTTCTAGGAAATGTCCCCAATCAATTAAAAGGGCTTCGATTTTTGGCTCTTGAACTTGAAAGTGGAAGCAGAAAGTTATGGATGTCCGGGATGAGTTTTTATGTTTTTTTTTAATATAATAATATAACATGCAACATCCCTATGAGTCCTGCAGGTCTTCAACACTGTACTTCTGTAGGGATGTGATAGGAATGTCAGCCTTACTGGACTTAGTATTGTTTTCCACTTCCTTTTCTACCACCTAGCCTAAATTATAATATATAGTAATGGAATGAAAAAGTAATGCCATCTTAAGAAAGTCATTTAGGGCTCTGGGAATGTGGCTTAATAGTACAGTGATTGCTTAGAATGCATGAAACCCTGGGTTCAATTCCTCAGTACCACATAAACAGAAAAGGAAGTGGTGCTGTGCCTCAAGTGGTAGAGTGCAAGCGTTAAGCAAAATAAAAGAAAAATCTGAGGAAGAGTTCCCTGGCCCTGAGTTCAAGCCCAGGACTGGGAAAAATGCATTTACCTAGTAAATGCCAAATAAAGAACCTATATTTGAATATATATTTGCTCCTTCCAATTATGACTTGACAATTGTTCTTAATTTATGTACTTTACCTATATTAGAAGGGTGTCCTGATTAAAAAAGAAAAAAAGGTTTTGTTAGTAAGTCACGCAATTAATGTCAGGAATGTGGTTAGATATCAGGTAAATATTAATCCTGGAAATTCAAAGATTCCAGGCTTTTGAGTGGTCACTGCTAATCACAATGTGTAGGGTAGTCTAAGTCAGAATTATAAATCTTTTTGGTCAGTTTTGGCACCAAAAAGGCACCAGCTATTTAATAGTTGTGATAGAAGTGAAGGAATAAACCCAGATGGAAGAAAAAAATGATAATTTTTACATTTTTTAAAAAAGAGGTAGCTGAGTAAAAACAGCACTATGCACGTGGTATTCAGGAAAGGAATAAGTTTATTCTTCGTTCCAGATGGCACCAGGCCATCTTGGTCCTCCACGTGTTGGGTAAAGGCCTGGGAAAGAGAGCTGGGAGATGTGGGAAAGAGAAAGAGCTGGAAAGGGAGAGAGCTGGAAAAGAGAAAAGAGCTAGAAAAGAGAAAAAAGGGCTAAAAAAGAGAGCATCTGGGAAAGAGGTAGGAAAGAGCAGAGAGAGGGCATCTGGGCTTGGGCTAGGCCTTATCTAGGGTATGGGCGCAGAAAGTTGTGGTCACATCAAATTCAGATGTGACCTCAGTGGATGCAGATGTGACTTCTTCCAGGTGTCCCAGTTGCCTAGGTAATGCAGGTATTGGGTGGAGACTTTGCTGAGAGGAGGGTGGAGTGTGTTAGCCATCCAGGAGGGGACCTTACAATAATAATAACAAAATTATACCAGAAACTGTTCTAGGGAACCATATCTGGTTATTGAAGAACTAGTTATCAACCAAGCTTATTTCTCATTACCTTTAGCATTCTATATCATTTAGGCTAATTCTTAATCTCTGTGTGATAAATTGTATGTCATTCTATGTTGTTCTTTCCTATCTGATCTCCATTGCTTTATAAAAATATCAGGCTTTCTATATTTCTATGCTAACAATTAGTTATAGTAAGTCCACCATCGCAGACATTAGAGGATGCTAAATTAAAGTCCAATAGCTCATGAGTCATTAATGTAACAGCATGGAAAAGGAAGACATATTATTTGCTACCTCAAATTTTCTGAAAAGCTGAAATGTCATAATTTGATTCAAATTTTCATTATTTGTCTACAGTGTCATTAAGTGCACATAAATGCAAATATGAGCCGGGTGCTGGTGGCTCACGCCTGTCATCCTAGCTACTCAAGAGGTTGAGACCAGAAGATTGTGGTTCAAAGCTAGCCTGATCAGGAAAGTACATGAGACACTTATCTTCAATTAGCCATCAGAAACCAGGAAGTGGTGCTGTATCTAAAGTGTTAGAGCATTCAATTTGAGCTCAAGAGCTGAGGAACAGTGCCCAGGATCAGAGTTCAAGCCCCACGACCAACAAAAAAGTCAAATATAATTTTCGTTTCCCCAAAAGGAACTACGAAGTCACTAGTAATCTTCCCAAGAAAAAAAAAATTCCAATATGATTCAATGCACCTATTTTGCTGAATTATTTAAGTTATGGCTTATTGCTGGATGTGTTCTCTTCTTTTAAAAATTGTCAAATATTACCTTTATAATAAACTTCATCTAATATTTCTTGGTTCAAAAGAGAAGTCCATACAGTTGATGTCACTTAGCTATCTTACTATCTCAGTTCAAAGCCGACCCAGGCAGGAGAATCTGTCAAATTCTTATCTCTAATTAAAAACCAAAAAATCCGGAAGTGGACTTTTGGCTCAAGCAGTAGTGTACTAGCTTTGGGAGCAGGTGGGCAGGAAAGACAAATGCTCAGGGACAGGGTCCAGCCTCTGAGTTCAAGCCCCAGAAGCGGCACAAACTAAACAAACAAACATGAAATGAAAAAAAACCCACATATTTTTTTGGACCATCCTTAAGACACTGGTTTGAAAAGAGGCTCCTTTTGCTGATCATACTCACTGGATCCTGCTTTTTGGAATCCTTATTGATATGGCGAACTCAGGACCAGAATAAAGGATGGATATCTGACTTTTACAACAAGAGAATCATCTGAGGAGTAAAATATCCATGCATAAGACATTTTAAAACTTCCGTGTTTTGTTTCTTTGTAGTAGAACATTGTACAACAATGTTATTTCCATTTTTTTCTATGCTGGTCTTCAAATTTCATATTGTTTCCTTTTGTAATACTCTCAACTAGAAGTTTACAGAAAGTTTTATGAGTAAAGAGCACACTCGAAAAAGTCAGGGACAGGGTTTCCTTCAAGCCTTGGATTATTTTCTTGTACAGTAAAAATGAGAGCACAAATTAACTTGAACTTTGTCATTTCTCTATGTAAAATTTCTCTCCTGGATTCAGTTTGTACTTCCTGTAAAAGTTCCTGCCAATTACTTCCAGTAACAATCTACGGTGCTGCTCCAGGCAAAATGAATGTTTTCTGGCTTCATTGAAATAGCACAAAGACATCTTTGGCCATGAGGTAACATGTGTTTCAGAGACAACATAGTAATGAGAAAATATGGAATTTACATGGCTTATAAAACATTATCCATGTACATATGGCCATATAAGATTATGTTAAGTGAAATGAGCCCCAAAATAGGGACACGACTTGTTTTTTTTCTTTTTTACTATTGTTTTTAATGTATCTAACATGAATTACGTGATATTTTTTGTTTCTCTTCTATTTTCTTCCTCCATGGTATAACCACTGTTTGGTATTGGTGAACTGCATCATGCATATACATTTTTCTAATGTGGGGAGGGGAAGGGAAATAAAATGGTGAAACAAGGATACAGTATGACCTGTTGTAACAATGAGATGAACAAGACACTATGTTGAAAATGAACTTTACTAGTTGGGGATAGGAGGGGAGAGTTGGGATGGTGGGGAGAAAAGGGATGGCAGAGGAAAGAAAAAAGAGGAGGTAACAATGCTCCTTAGATAATGTAGTCATTAACTTATGTAACTCTAACCCCTCTGTCTACCATTTTCACAATAAAAAATATGAAAAAAAACATGACCCTGGAGTACATTAAATTCAAATTTCCTAAGTGCTCTGTAAATTAAGACCAATTTTAAGTGGGAAGAAGGTTCTCAAAAACATTTTTTGGTCAGTGTTTGTGTTGTGCATAATTACCCAAGTGTACATAAGTTAACAGAAGGAGAAACAATAGGTATAGGAGAAAGAGAAGTTTTGTATTTAAGTATAATGGTTCAATACTCTATAGAAGACTCTGCAAATAAGACAACGTTGAAAAAATAAAGCCAAGGCCAGTATGTAGATCTATGGGAGTGACAGAGAAAGCATTACTACTAAGTGGAACATGAAGGATGAGACCACTCTCTTTCTTCTACTAGCTCTAAATCATGATAGGTAATCATGCAAATTTGTAAAAAGTAGAATGGAAGAATAATTCTGGTTCCAGGCAAGTCAGATAAAAGATCATGGACTTAACTGGAAAAAAGTCCATGTCAAGAGAGCAGGAATTATACTAGCAATAAAGTGGTGGCTAAGATCACATTTCTTTTCTTTTCTTTTCTTTCTTTCTTTTTTTTATGGTAGTCAGGCCTGAATTCCGGGCCTGGGCACTGTCCCTCTATTCTTCAGCTCAAAACTTTTTCTCTACCTTTGAGCCCCACACCACTTCTAGTTTTCTTGTGGTTAATTAGAGATAAATGCCTCAGAAACTTTCCTACTGATGCTGGATTTGAACTGCAATCCTCAGATCTCAGCCTAATTAGCTAGGATTACAGGTGTGAGCCACTTGAACCCTGTTTAGGATCACATTTCTAACAGTGTACACTCAGTATATGTAATGTGTATGTTCATTTATCTTTATATGAACTCGAGTTAAAAATCTGTGCTACAGCTTAGATTTTACACTCACAAAAATGGTTGTAGTTCAAAAGTTGATACCCCTGGAGAAATGAAACTTAAGAATGCAAAGGAGTCTGGGAAGTTCAGTTTGCATCCAGCTTGGACAAACAGTCTTTGAAACACTATAATTAACCAGCCAAAACATGCATTAGAAGAATGGCTCAAGAGGCTGGGAAGGTGGCTCAGTGGTAAAGCGCTTGCCTTACATGCATAAGGCCCTGGGTTCAATCCTCAGCACCACACAAGCAAAAAGAAAAAAGCTGGAAGTGGCGCTGTGGCTCAAGTGGTATGGTGCTAGCTTTGAGCTGAATAGCTGAGGGATAGCGCCCAAGCCCAGAGTTCAGGCACAACGACCGGACCAAAAAAAAAGGAGAATGGCTCAAATGATGGAATACTAGTTATGAGCAAGATTGCTGAAGAAGAGCTTGAGGTTTTTGCATACATATATACATACAAATACGCACATACACACAGAGGCACTTATATGATCAAACACACATATGGAACAAGTCTTAGATTCTGTACAAAAGTTAGAAAATATTCCCTGAGTAAGACTAAAATCAAGTGATAATTTTTAATATTAGAAAGTCTTCAAGTGAAATTTCCCCAAAAGCTTGAGAATATTATGTAGGTGGGAACAAAAATAGTAAGAAAGTCAAGTCATCATTAATAAAGGGATAAATGGATCGGTTCCAGGAAGGAATAAATCAGAGACCCCTTCATGTGCATCTGAAAATGGTCATATTCTTTTTCATACATTAGAACATCTTTGAAAATAGTACATGAACATTCTCAGCCATCAGTCTAGTGTAAAATATTATTGGAGAAGTTCAGAATTGCTAGTCTGTATGTAGATTAAATAAACTGACAAACTATGGTAGGACAATGTGATACAAGCCAGGAATTATATTACTCAGACTTAAACAGGTAAATAGAAAGTGGAATGACATAGTGATACTTTCACTGGACTAGGTAGTATAATTTTGTCTCAATAAAACAAACCAAGAAAGGAATAAAAAATAAGTCAGAAAGGAACACACAGTTGGAAGTTTGGGCTGATTTTGTCATTATGTTTTGAGATGTCAAGTTTCCTATTGAACTGCAACTCATATATAATCCTCAGTTGTGTTTAAATATCGTCTTCATTACAGAACATTACTAGATGCAAAAGAGTTCATGATTCCCAACCAAGAATTTTAAAAAGCAATAATCATTCTGTTAGATTCCAAAGAAATGATGAACGATTACAAAAGCTTAAGCCTAGAGAAATAGGAAAGTTCATTTAATGTAGGATTTGTAGACCTGGCTAAATAAGAATTTAGAGTTAAAATAAATATTTTTGTTTGTAATTTAATATTCTATAGGATACTATAAAATTGTTTTTAAGTAGAAGATTTAATTTACAAATTCACAAATGATTCTGGCATTCTATTTGCCTAAAATATTCTTTCAAGTGAGGTATAATTAGAACTTAGTTAATAGTTAATTTCAACAGTTCATAAGTAACATGACAATGTGAACAATCTAGATAAAGTTGCCAAAAAATTGATGCTATTAATTTATGAATTTAGCAAAAGAGCAATTTTTTGAGACTTTGGTGTTACATGTTATGAAGAAAGTAATTGTGTGACATCTTTTTTTCCTTAATTATGTACCTCTGTATACAATGAGAAAAATGATATGCTTAGGATCTGTTTCTATTTTGTTTTTGTTGTTTGGTTTGTCCTAGGACTTAACTTCTAGGCCTGGGCACTGTCCCTGAGCCTGTTTTTGCTCAAGGCTACTGCTGTACCACTTGAACCTCAGTGCCACTTGTGTCAGGCTTTTCGTGAGCAGTTTGTTGGAGGTAAGAATCTAATGAAACTTCCTTCCTGGGTGGGATTTGAACCAGAGTCTTCAGATATTAATATTCAGACATTCAGATCTCCTGAATATCTATGATAGATAAATTATATAACTATAAATAATATTTGCAAGTGTTCTGATCTCAAGAATAACACTGGGTGGAAAATGATGCAACAAAGTTTAGTGTAGGGTTGTTTCCACAATACGAAGCGCATCATATTAGCAAAAGTTTAGTATTTTTTCACAATATTTATATGCTTGTCATGTTGTGAATTTAAGGAATTTTAAGGTGCACATTACAAGTTCAAAATTGTTGAGCTAGGATGACTTTATGGCATAAAACTTGGGATTGATGGCCATAGAAATAATGGCTTACTTTGATGAACAAATGTTTACTCTAGAGGAATTAATATAGACACTTCATAGTTTTACCTTCTACGATACTGTGGCTATTTTTTCTCTTGAATTTAAATATGTAATGCCACATTGAAAACTGCACCTATTGCAAAATTAATTAAAATGCAAACAGGTACTGTTTTGAATGTCTCTAGTATAGCATGTTCAGAATGTGAAAATGAGTAGTTAGTAATAATAAGAATGTTGAAGAACACATATACTTTGCCCTCTTAAACAATTATTCAGTTGAAAAGTTAGGAGTTTCCATAGAATTGAACTATTTCTGTTTTAGTATGAGACAATACTAAAATAATGTTTTTTTCAAAATAATGGCAAGTATATTCTGAAAATATTGTATAGTTTCATAATATTCAAAATGATGACCCTCTGATAAAGGGGTAATTAATTCAAATTAGTAGCCAAAATGTTCATTTCTTAAAAAAGTAATACACATAGAATAACATTTACTATACCAATACAGTGAAATTATATTTTAAGCAGCTCATTTTTAATTTAATTTTATTATCAAGGTGATATATATAAGGGGTTGCAGTAATTGCAAGGTAGTGAATACATAACATGTTGAACTTTTTACCCGCTGCCTCATTTTTCTCACAGTTTTCCTTCACCCATATACCGCTCATAAGTTGTAATGTAAAATTCCAACATGTTGTTTTTGAGTATTGCTATTGCATTGGTTTGCCCTTTGTTCTTTGTCTTGCCATTTCGTTGTGCCTCTTCCCTTGCCAAATTAAGATAAATGTATATACAATACACAGGATACTGAAATCAAATATAACAGGGCATAAACCAAAGAGAAAACACAAAAGAAATAAGAAATCACATAGTACATTAAAATCAACAATCAGAAACAGAAAATTCTGTTCCCATATCCAGGAGGTCATTTTGCTCATCATCATCTTATATGGTCATACAAACACAGTTATTGAGCAATTTTGCTCAACTGCTAGGACTATCCTAGACATTTCCAACTTATTACAAATGAGGAAACCACGGAATCTGTTTCTTTGTGTCTTGATTATTTTACTTCATAGGATTTTTCCAAGTCTTTCCAGTTCCATATGAATTTGAAGTATAGAATTCCACTGTGCATACAAAAACCACATTTTGTCAATTCATTCATCTACTGAGTGGCATATTGGTTTAAAACATGACTGCATATAAGTATCACTTAGTGTCATTCAAAAATGAGAGATGCCACTTCCCCAGACATTCTAAAAGCATGATTTCTAAGTAAGATAGGATTTTATGGTGGTATGAGTTTTGAGATATCTGGATGAGTCTCATGTATATCTTGCACTGATTTAGGTAGGTAGATATCCAATATCATAGAGGATAAAAATGGTAATGTCAAAAATATTTCCCTTGAGAAAGATATAGGAGGCTGCCAGAAGTATAAAGTAGTTCATATAATTTTGAAGAATTTAGAAATGCAAGCTTATGTATGTCTCTTTAAATAACAATTATGTAAGTGGAGGGGAAGAGAAGAAAATGACCGACAGCAGATCATTGTCCCAAGATAGAGTATAATAAGACATAATCTATAACTTTCAAGTTAAAGAGACACCAATAGAATATATCCCTCTTAATTTAGGTACATGCAAAATAATTACTTGGCTTTTTCCTATTTTAATGTTCCAAAACAATTGAAGAATTATAGAAAAGTTATGTGATTGCCACTACTTCAACCTGAACAGTAACTGTGATGAGCCCCTTTTTCTCACTTTGCAGTTGGAAAATAGTCCCTAGATGATGATGTTGTGGCTGATTAGAGTCAGAGTTAGGGGCTTGTACTTGTACAATTATCCCAGAATAGGTTAAAGCAGTTTCCCCCCCAAGATATCCAAGCACATTGTCTTAAACTGTACTTTGAACACACCCTCACACCTGAGCACATTATTTGAAATTATACTTCAGCATTTCTTGGCATATTCTACTTTTTGCCCTTGTCTTCTTTGCGCATTCCTTTTGAGCTCATAGTTGCTCTATTTCCATTTCATCTGTAAAAACTGCTAAGAAAATTGTTCAACTACCACTTCTTCTTTGCAAATGCCCAGTCTATCTATGAAGGTACATTGTCCATGTTAAGCAATAGGGTAGTACTCATTCTGTGAGGAGAAAAATTCCACAATATGACCCTATGTCCACATTAAGAGTGTGTAGAATTTAAAGCATTTTAAGACAAACTGTGATATTGGAATTGAAAGGCTCCTTATGGACACTTTCTTGGAGCTCATTAGTTTTCCCAAGAGAAATATAAATACCCACAAAATCTGGATTAATATTTTTAATGTTACCACTGTGCATGCATCCATATTAAAAATTTTCACAAATAAAGAAACAAAAAACTAAACCATAACAGGTAGATTGACTACATGCTTATATCAAATTTTGGAAGAGATTTTGGAAGTATTGCAAATTCCTAACCAGTAAGAATTAACTTCCTCTCTCCCCATAAGTACACGCAAATATTTAAGAGTGTGAACAGAATTATTTCAAGTAATATACTGTAAATGTTACTGCAATATCATGTGTATATCTAAAATTCCCTTGAAATAATAGATTCTACATTCTATTGAAATATTAGTTATTCTATTCTAGGAAACTTTTGGAGCAATAGACTGTATATCTTTGAAATGGAAAAGGTCAAAACATAGCATAAAAGTTTTAGATTAAGTCTGTCTTCAGCAATATATATATATATATATATAATATGTAGAAAGACATACATTTTTAGAGATTAGTTGTCATCAGAAATATATACATAAATCTGAATTTATGTGTAGAACGATGTATATTATAGTGAAACAAAAATCTTAAAACATAATTAAAATTTAAAAAATGCATCCAACCAAGCGCCAGTGACTCACAACTATAATTAAAGCTGTTCTGGGTAATGAGATCTTAGAATTGTGTTTGAAACTTGCCCAGACAGGAAAGTACTTGTTAGGGGGCTGGGAAGGTGGCTCAGTGTTAGAGCGCTTGCCTTGCATGCATGAGGCCCTGGGTGCGATTCCTCAGCACCACATAAGCAAAAAGAAAAAAGCTGGAAGTGGCTCTGTGGCTCAAGTGGTCGAGCTAGTCTTGAGCTGAAGAGCTGAGGGACAGGGCCTAGGCCCTACGACTGGAACACAACCACACACTAAAAAAGTACTTGTTAGATTCTTATCTCCAATTAACCACTAAAAACAGGAATTCCCTCTGTGCCTCAAGTTGTAGAATGCTGGCTTTGAGCATAAAAAGGCTTAGGGATAATGCCCAGGCCTTGCAAACAACAACAACAAAATATATCACATTAATTTCACAAAAGCACCTTTTAACTGCTGTGAACATTTCTTAGAAACATGAATACATGCCCCTGGAAAATGTTAAGTAAAAAGTATAGAATATTTACGTTTATGTTAAAGACATGACTATTTAGTTTGTTTAAGATATTTAGGTAATAATTAGGAATTAAGAATAATGATAATATATTGGGACTGGTCTTTTATTCTATTTTACTATAGTAATAAAGTGATATTTGTAATGATTGTATAAAAATACTCTTGTTTGGTATTTGAGTTATAATAAGTAATAAACATTAGTAATTGATTTCCAAAACAAATCATTTTCTTAATGGTATCAATTCTTTTGTAATTTCAAAACAATTAAAAAAATTAGTCCAAGGGTTTGCTGCAAGGCTATATTTGTTTTCTTGTTCTAGTTTTTATATGTTGGTAGAAATTAAAATTCCAAAAATTTATTGGATATTGGTATTCAGGAACATCTTCATAGGTACTAATATTGGAGTCGCTTAAGTGGAATTGTTTTATTTCATTTGATATTTTCACAAATAAATCAAGATGATTATGTATTTTGTTTCTCTTCATTGCTATTGGATGTTACCTTGAGAATAATTTTTTTCCTAGCAAAGTAGAAAAAAGCAATTGGATTGAAGAAGTGACATATGACTTTCATAGAATGCTGTCACTTGCTAAAAGTTTCTTCCGGAAAAGTTTATCAATTACTTATAAGTTAGGCATAACTTCTAGATATTACAGTTATCACATACACTTTTTGATTGAGTTATCTCTGTATGAACTCAAAAAAACGGACCAAAAACACTCAAAATACACAGAAATCACATCTTTGTTTTAAATGCTGTAGTTTACAAAGAAATTTTAGCCAACACTGAAAACATCTTTTTAGGTATTCTGCAATTTGTGTGAAGTATTTTAACAATAATTTTCTTTTTTTGCTGCCATGAAATTCACATGCAATATAGAATCTCCTTTTATTGTATACATTTTAGTGCTTTGGAAGTAAATTGTACAATAATAGGTTTTCCAAGCCTAATTTTCACAAACTTGCATTTCTTCAAATAGAAATGCTGTAAATTTTAGAACAGACATTAAAATAGATATAAAATTCACTTACAGGAATTTGTCCAGCATACATCCTCTATAGTGTGTCTTTTCAAATTTGTTTTTGGGGATTATTTCCAGCGTCTCACACATACTGCTCAAGTGCACTGTCAATGAACTACATTCCCTTTCCAAACACGATTTTACTTCTCTTTAATACATACATAGAAGTGTACTGGCTGGATCATATACAATTTTCTTTGAACTTTTGAAGACTTGAAATCTTGCTTGTTAAAATGATCCCAGTATTATACAAATCATTCTCCTATGTAGAGCTTATCATTTTCTCCACAAATGCATTACTATATTTTGTGTCATCTTTTTATATTAGGGTCAGACTAGTGAGTTTTCTTTGTCTTTTTTCATAGATACTAAAGAGAAACTTATTTCATATGCTCCTTCTATTGACTATTAATTTACATATGTTCTTCAAAGAAATATCCTATTCAGGAAAAAAATTTATATAGAATTAGAAGATATAAAACTACTTAAGATTCAGAATCACTGTAGCATTAACATTGTAGCATTAACAAATATGTTCCCTGTATTTGTTGGATATGTTTTCACTTCTGTTAACAAATATGTTCCTTGTATCTGTTGGATATATTTTCACTTCTGTTATAGGGTCCTTTGAATTATGAAAGGCTATCACTTGATATAATCCAGTTTATTCTTGCTTTTCTTTAGCCATTAATGCTTTCCATATCAAAGTTTTAGAAACCTTTACTGATGCAATGTCATGAATTTTTACATTTATGTTTTATAGGTTTTAACATCTCACATTTAGTTTGATAATCAATTTTTTATTTTAATTTTTTGTATAAAGATGGAGGTAGGACGGGTGCCTGAGGCTCATATCTGTAACCCTAGCTACTGAGGAGTCTGAGATCTGAGGATCACAGTTTAAAGCCAGACCGGGCAGGAACGTCCATGAGACCCTTAAATCCAATAAACCACTAGAAAACCAGATCTGGTGTTGTGACTCAAGCGATAGAGCACTCGCATTGAGCGGAAGAGCACACAGACAGCGCCTAAGCTGAGTTCAAGCCCCATGAATGACAAAAAACAAAACAAAACAAAAAAGTATTGAGGTAGTAGTCTAAGATCATTCTTTAAATCTCGAGAGACAATAGTGCCAATACACCATTCAAGATTTTATTTTTATTTCATAAAGTCATAGGATAGTTTTCAAAATTTACTGACCATAAAACTAAGAATTTATTTTTGACAAATCGGTTACATTCTTCTATGTATCTGTTCTTATAGTAGAACTATTTTGTCTTCACTACTAAACATGGTAAAAAGATTCAAAGCTAGTATGAAGGCTGAAGCTACACCATTTTACAAGATTGTTCTGACTGACCTGTATTCCTTGAATTTACATAAGAGTTTATTGAGCAGTAGCCGTGGCTATACCTCTAGTCAGTTCACCCTGAATAGTTTTATAATAAGGTCACAGAGTTTCCCAGTGTCTCCCGAATTACAAACTCTATCTACACTTCCCACCAGAGCTAGAAAATTATGCCACAAATCACCATGCCGAGCTCAAACTTATTTTAATTCAAATAAAAATATTTCCAAAAAGTGACCAAATAATGAAGCCTTTCTTAATAAAGTATGTGCTTTTTGAAAATACAGTAAGTATTTGTTACCTGGACAAATATGTTTATAAGTATAGGAAAATAAATTTATTTAATTAAGTGTAAACCCTCTGTATATCAATTTTATAATAAAAATGTATGAACAAAGAAAGCAAAAGTAGCCAATTATCAATAGCAACAGCAAAAGCATCAGTAGTTCTTGTTTTGAGTGTACAAAAAATATCATTGTAAGATATAACAATGTTCCTTCCCTAAGAAATGTATTCACTACCTCATTTATGTAACTTTAACCCCTGTGTATATTACCATTACAATAAAATTGAATTGAAATTAAAAAATAAACCAAAATATATACCAATTAAGAATTCTTAGAAGCCATTGGTTAACAACTTTCTAAAAAACTTCCTTAAATACCCAAGGAATATAATTTGATGATACTATTTAAATACTTCAACTTCAGCAGAAAAGCAAAAAGTTTAAAGTAATAAATCAGAATATATTACTATTAATAATAATCATAAGACGAATTAATAGTGGTAGTCAAATATGTAAAAAATGAGGCAATTTGCCATTCATTTGCACTTAATAAATGAGAGAGAATTTTCTAGGTCTTTTTAAATTATCTTAAGTTTAATGAAAAAACTGTTCTGTCACATCATATGATAATCAGATAAAGCTGATATTAGAGCAAATAACAGATTGTACTAAGTTTTTGAATGTTCATGTACATACTTATTTTGGTTGTGGGAAATTGTGAGTATTTCAACTTTGGTTATATTTTTCTTGCTAGTCCAGCGTCATATCAGTGGTTAATTTTAGGATAGGGGTTTTCTTTCCACTAGAACATGCACCTGATTTGTCCTTTTAGCATTCCCATCATCAGTGGCATCAGAGTTTTACACCAACTTGTCTAGCCTGCTACCTTGACTGGCCTGGATCCACAGTCCTTCCAATCTTAGTAACTAGATAGTGAAGGATGGTGGAAATGATCCAATGCACCCAGCTGTAGATTGAGAAGGAATTCCACTAAACTTTTGGCCTGGGTTCTGTTCTCAAGCCTCCTAAGTAGGTAAGAGTATACATGGGAACCCCTGGTACCAAGCAGTAACTATTTTAAAGCAATTAGACATATATATGACTTATGCTTGTGATTGCCTCAGGAAATGAATAAAAGAGCAGTGAAGCATAGAGGACAGCCAGAATTTTAACTAGGTACTCAGAGGCTGAATAAGCTTAGCTAGCTACTCGGAGTCTGTTCAAAGCCAGTCCAATCATGAAAATACAAGCGATTATCTAAAATTAAAAACAGAAGTGGCTGAAGTGGTAGACCACTATCCATGGGCACAGAAGCTGAGTAATAGTTCCCAGGCACTATCAATCCTCAAGAATGATGAATGCATGCATAAGCACAAGCACATGTGCGTTTGCATATTCACATACACATGAACACACACACACAAATGAGTATTTCAATGTGAAGTTCTTTAATTTTTACGTTGCTGTACTTTATTTCCCTGTATTAGTTCACAAATTAACAAAATCAGCTAAGGACCTATTTACATAAAATTCATCATGTTTCTCTAAAATCTATTCTCTTTTTGGAAGCCTGCATTTATTTGACCCAAAAGTAAATTATTCAGGAAGTCAATTCATCACTCTCAAGTCTACAGTATTAGATGATTGTTTAGGTTCCTCCTAGCAATATTATTTTGTGAAATCCTGTATCATGTAATATATTTTTCACTAGAAGGGAAGCCACTGTCAAACAATTAATAATAGGGTTTTCTCCTCTTGGCATGCATCTGTAGTTATATTATCTTCATATATTTCATGATCTGTGTATGACAAAACTACCGTGAAAGTAAAAACACACTTCTCAATGTTTAGCATTTGTATACCATTCATAGATATGAAGGTGTTTAAATGTTACTGACATTACTTTGGAATAAATAATGTTCACCCTATCTTGAGAAAGAGGAATTGTTTCTCAGCACTTTAGGTAAGAACTTGAGGGAAAGAAACAAAAGGAAAGAAAGGAACAACTCAACACATCCATTCAAATAAAACAAAACAAGAAAACACAAATTAATTCAGTACTCAAGTACCTGCAGGAAATGCAAAGATTTAGAAAATCAGCTATGACAAGATTTGAAAATCCTGACTACATGGGAGTGCACAGTTTTGAGAACAGTGGCTAAAGCCCAGACTAGACAGAAAGATCTATACATAATAACATGCACTTATTATTCTAAATTCCAGGAAGAATAATATAAAGTGGACTGAGGCCAAGATCATACACAAGTAGGAAGCCAGGTTCTATCTGAAAAATAATCAGGATAATTTAGGGCTGGGCACATGACCAAGTGGTAAGAATACCTATTTAGGGGGCACAAGTCACTGAATTCAAACTGTAATATTAGGGGTATTAAAGAAAAAATGCTATGGTTTTAAATAATTGGAATAATTGTAACACTTGAGTGTTTGAATCGAGAAAAATCCATGAGAGAGATAGAATGAACCCACGTTCCAATGCTTTCTACTTAAGTGATAATGTTTAGTGGAACTTCAGACAAAACAGAGTTACCTTCCAAAAGAGCATGGATGTACATTTGGGTGATGGAAATACTCTACTTAAACAGGTGTAAATTAAATAGATTTTTTGGGTAGATTGTATTTTTTGAACTAAGAGCCTGGGTGATGTCCCTGAGCTTTTTCTCTCAAGGCTACCACTCTATTACTTTGAGCCACAGTTCCAATTCTGATTTTCTGTTGATTGTTTGGAGATAAGAGGCTCATGGACTTTCCTGCCCAGGATGGCTTTAAACCATGTTCATCAGATCTCAGCCTCCCGAGTAACCAGGATTCCAGGCATGAGCCATCGATGTTTTTAATAATTTAGTAAATTGTATAGTTACAGAAGTTATAAATTATCATTGTAACCTTTGTAAATATGTATATGTGTATATATCAATACATACGGATAGAAATAGTTTAACATATTTTTGTATCTACAGTACATATATGAAATCATCCTTGATTATAAAATAAAATGGAAACATAAGTTAATGAGGAGGAAAACAAAGGGAATTGTTACATGTTTCTTTTTGTTGAATGAAATATGAATCAGTTTGGGAAAACTATCTCTACTTTAACAAAATGCATAATTGCTATTAATTCCAATACATCTATTTGCCCATATTGTGCATCCTCGCACATGAGTGTCAAAATCAAACCACACTTTTTGTCTGTATTTAACTCACCTGTTATAATTTAGGGGATAGATGAAGTAATCAAATACAGATTAAAATAATAGTAAGTGAGGCTGTTAGAGCTGAAAAAGATTTTAAATATGATAATAGCTAATTAAAATGCATATTTCTTTCTTTTACTCTGTTTTTATGTCTCATTCCCACATTAGGAAAGTACATAGAAGGTTCTCACTAAATTTATGTAATTATTAAAAATGTATTGAAAGAATATGGGCACAGTGTGGTTTTAGCTTATTGAGACCTGTATGGGGTAGTTTGTTTTTGAGAACTTGCAATACGTTGTGATGGAGATGAAGGGAAGGATGTGTTTATTCTGGAAAACTGGCTAGAGGATTGCTCCCAGAAAGATAGTGATGAATTCTTCCAAGAGGTTACAGTAAAATCACTTTCACAACCATCTTCTTTGCTACACTATTCACTATGGCAAATTTATGGAAACAGACAAGATGCCCTTTGGCGGAAGGATGATTGGAGAAAGTGTGTCATATATACACAATTGTATTGCACCTATCCATTATGAGGACTGTTACATTATTTGCAAAGAAATGGATAGATCGAAAAATATGTTAAGTAAACAAAGTCAGAGCCAGACACACAAAGGACCCATGTTCTGTCACGTATTTGGAAGCCAGAATTTTATGCAAGTTAAACAACAGTATAAAGAAAAGCTTTCATTTTTCAGAGCAATATTTAAAAGGTGTAATTTCTTATAAAATTGAATTTTAATCCCAAAAAATGAATACCAGGAAACTATCAGTTGGAAGATGTGAGGGGAATTCAAATGGAAAGAATAACGAGAGTTATGGTGTAACAGTGAAGACATTATATTCAATGGAAATAATATGAAACTAGAAAAAATTAAAGTGGGGTGATGTTTGGAAGGGTAGGAAAAGTTATATAAAGATCCATTATACTTTAAAAACTTATTTATTGAATGGAAATTCCCGTGTACAACTAGTTAAGATAATAAAAACATGATTAAAAACAATGGAGACATTTGATCTTAAACTGCGTTCTCTTAAACCATGAGTCAATATAATAGTTTCCTCCTCAAATTTTCTTTGCAGGTATTTTCCTCATAGTGACAGAAAAGTGATCAATGCAATGAATATCAATACATCACATTGCACATATAAAATCACAGTAAAAATGCTAGATTTCATCACATGATAAAATAACAGGTAGAATGTGCCAAATGCTAATTGATTGTTTTTCCAAGTACTTTACCTATGTTATATAATTTAATCCTCACAATAATTGCATAAAGTGGAGCTCCGTACATTTTTAATTCTCAGATGATGATATTGAAGTCTTCAGATTTGGAATTACTAGTACAACATTGCACACATGGTAAGTCTTAGCCTGAGGTTCATCTCCCACTGTATTAATTAACTTCATTCTATTTTATGACTAAAATACCAGCACTTAGTCTACAAATTCTAGGAAAATTTCCCAGAATTGTTGTGGACACTCATAATATTTCACTTTATCTTTGTTAGAAAATAGGGAACTGTAATATGAATACTCAAAGTTCATAATCAATGCATAACTCCCTGGTGAAAAGAACTGCTAATGTATAACATTCTTGATTTCTAGCTCAAAATAGTAGAAATCATATTTTAACCCTTCTCTAAACACTGAACTGCCTGGGGACACTATCTCTGTTTAACACTTTCTTACTGAAAGAATGAGCTCCATAATTCCTGATGGAAACAGACTACAGGTCTTATGGACCAATCATTTCCAAATTGTAGCTCAACTTAGTTGTTTACCATTAGAAGTATTTTGATTGCTTTTTATACCGAACATTTAAAATGCTTTTAAAGCAAGACTGATATAAAAATCACCTTTGACCCTAGATAAATATTTTATTTTTCCTATAACCAAAAATGCACTCTGACCTATCATTAATCTTAGAAATAAGAAGTTAAAAATCATAGACACTAAGTATGAATTAAAGACTCTCCATTTTGTGAATACTATTGTTTTAAAAAGACATGAAGGGCTGGGAAGGTGGCTTAGTGATAGAGCGCTTGCCTTTCATGCATGAGGCCCTGGGTTCGATTCCTCAGCACCACAAAAGCAAAAAGAAAAAAAGCTGGAAGTGACGCTGTGGCTCAAGTGGTAGAGCGCTAGAAATGAGCTGAAGTGCTGAGGGACAGTGCTCAGAGTTCAGGCCCTAAAACCGGACCCCTCCCCGCCAAAAAAGACATCAATACTACCAATTTTTTTCAAAATTTCTTATGATACTGAAAATTCAATTATAAACTCTTAACACTTGAAAATAACTCATTTTCATGGGCGTAGAATACAAAGCACAAGATTAATCCTAATCATTTTAAAAGACCTTTATTTATACTACAAATTCATTTTTATAACTACAAATAATCTAAAAATAATTGAAGTACAGTGAGACAAAAAATAATTTAGCTGCATCATCTACATTAAAAGGAGTGTGCTAATAGAAAACAAAATTATATTAATAATTGGGTTACCCAATTCACTTACATTCTTTTATTCTATTTCTTTTAGTTTCATAAAATCTGGCTTTTCATAAAATGATGCATAAAAAGCCTATATACCCACTTACATTTTCAGATCTTAACAATATTTATTTCAGAAATGTCTTTAGCTCTATATTCAATGAACTAAAATAATAGTAAAATATTTAAATGGTTTTCAGAAATTGCAAGACTCAGTCTGGGATGTTATTTATATTGGAAAACATATTCGAAAAGCCTTATTTTTTAAAGTTGTGCTATTACTCCCACAAAAGAACTATTAATGAAGAAACCTTTGTATGTACAAACTTCAAATGCATCCACAATCTGGAGGTGACACATACTTTTATTTTTTTTTTAAATATATATCTAAAAAGCATAGCCACAATACAGATTTTCAGTCAATATGATGGGATATTCAAACCTAAAAAATAAGGGGTTTATTATCTTAGTGTGAATACATACAATCTTACAAATAAAGTTATTTTCAACAGAAATCCAGAAAGAGTTTATCCAGCTTGAGTTTCACAGAAATAACCAGAGAGTAATACCTATTTGTTCAAGTCGGTCAAAATCACTCCATGAGTATTTCTTAAAAATATAACCAATTTAAGAGGTCAAATACATATTTTGAACTGACAGTCATCTTACACCAATAACTTACTACCCAATTATATGTGTATCTTTTTAACTAACATATACTAAGTGCTGAAACTGATCTCTTTTATCTAACTTAATGTTGTAAATGCTTTGATTATGATGATGTTATTAACAAATAAAATGTACAGAAGGATGATTCAACTGAAATGACAGGATAGAACACTGATAAATAAAAACATTTCAACACAGATCTTTTCAGTCTCACCCTGTTCATATTGGCAAGCAACATTGAAACAGCACACACACACACACACACACACACACACACACACACACACACTTAAACACACATGCGTGCACATGTACACATATACACGCATGCCAAATTCAGGGTTTATTGTACAAAAAAGTTCAAATAAAGTAGTAGTGAATAGAACAAGTGATAATTTGCCTTATAACAAAATAATACATATTCCAGTCACCAGGGTTGTTACATTTTACCTGCCCCACCACATGTGACCACTTATTTTATTTTAGGTAATTAATTAATTCATTCCTTCATTAGTTAAATACTACTACTAGAGCTTGAACTCAGGGCCTAGCTCTGTCCCAGAATTTGTTATTTTTTTGTTTTAGTTTTCTCAATGCTAGCATTTTACTGCTTGTAAGACAGCTCCATTTCCAGCTTTTGCTGGTTACTTTCAAACCAGAATCTAATGGACTATTTTTCTTGGTCTGGTTTCAAACCACAATCATCAGATTTTGTCTTTCTGATTAGCTAGGAATAAAGACATGAGCCACCAGTGTGGCTCCTACTTTTTCCTATATGTATCTATTCCACATACTTAGATAGCAATTTAATATTGAGAGTATAGAAGCAAGATGTACAGTGATTATATTGTTCTGTCAGAAATTCAAGTTAGTAATGTAAATTTCTTCGTAAGACCATACACAAAAATACTTAAGAAGAAATCTGATGATTTGTGTGTATGTGTGTGTGTGTGTGTGTGTGTGTGTGTGTGTGTGTGTGTGTGTGTGTGTGTGCTGCAATATGTTTCACATATAAGCACTGTGCAGGGGAGTCCAGCCATTCAGATTTACTGCATGAATATCTGCCTTGAGCTACTAACTCATGGACAATGTCTAAGTGTCCACTCTAGGCTTCCCGATGAAAAGGGGTATACTCATCCTCATCCTTAGTATTCATATGAGTGGCCTTTTTGCAAGTAGCATCCGCACTGTATTACGCTACAAGAAAAGCACTCTACACTGAGCCACCTTCCCAGACCAAGGATTAAGGTTTTGTCTGTAATTTAGTCAGAAATATGTCTCTTTATGTAGGCGACTAAAAATGTATGTACTAATTTCAAGTAAATACATAAATTCTATTTCCATCTCTTTTAACAAATAAAAAATAAAATTGTTTGCTTTGTAAATAGATCAGAAACATTGATTTTGTGTCTAGATAGGTCATTGCACATCTGTATCTCTCTTCCTCTCTCTCTCTTTCATAATTCTCATAGACAATATGGTTTCTCCATAATTGTCCTAATTTATTTTGCTTTATATTTTTGTTTGCATCATTTCACTTTCTGTTCTACCATTTCCCAAATCAGCACCACATAAAGAGAACCACAGAAGGGATTCTGTGGCTCAAGTGGTAGAGCGCTTGCCTTGATTTGAAGAGCTCAAGAACAGTGCCGAAGCCCATAGTTCAGGCCCCAAAACTAATTTTTTAAAATATAATCTAAATCCTTGATAATTATAAGAAAAAAATGACTGAAATCAGTTGAATCATACTTTTCCTGCACAATGAAAGAACAGGTCCAGACTAGGAAAGCAGCTAGAAAAGACAGGCAGATTGTATTTGTGAAAAACCTTTGTGGAAAATGGTATCGAGGATTACTTACTGGTGATTCACTTGCACTGGAAGCATGATGCTGAACTATTGCTTGTTGATTCTGAACTATGGCTTTGATCATTATATTCTCCAAGAAGAAAAATGAAATTTAATTGATATCAAAGGAATACTAATACATTTTGACTTATTAAGCATCTTCAATCACCAAAATCACTTGAGGACAATAGATAGGCCTACTTTTTTAGATGAAACCAAGTGTCTTTAAAAAAAAGGAATTTAAATAGTCATGCAAAGGACTTCTATTTTACTACTGTATTATACATTTTTTTCTAATGTTGGGTACCAATAAATAATGGAACTATTAGAAAGCTCTTAAAGCTCATATATTGAATAGTAAGTTCTCTTACACTATATCATGGTATTTCCCAAATCATTTACGTAGAAGGCATTGTTTCCTATTTTCTCCTTGCTAGAATTAGCTGCACATGAAGACACCACTGGTCCATATTTTCAGTCTGTTTTGAATACGGAGGAAAATCTTTCTTCTGCTCTCTATCAATTCACTAATCTCCAGTTAGAATAATTTAGAATAGTAAAAATGGAAAAAGAGAAAATAAATCATGGTGAAAAAACATATGCAGAAAATTCACCGGATTTTTCTGACCAGTTCAACCAATGTGAACTATTGGGGAAATACATGGACACCTCATTCCCACTGGTACTCAAAGTCTCTGGTTAGGCATTTCTGATGAAGACAAGGAACAAGACAAAAACGTGAGGAATGGTATCAATTGCAAGACAATAATGGAGAAGAATCCATGCAAATTTCTTCTTTGGTATGCCGAAATTAATCGGCTTACTACAGTGCCGAGACTACTTTCCAAAAAGGCCACTCATATGTATACTAGGGATGAGGTAAGTATACTCCTCTTCATCGGGAAGCCTAGAGTGGACATTTAGACATTGTCCATGAGTTGGTAGCTCAAGGGAGATATTCATGCAATAACTCTGAATGGCTTGGCACCCCTGCACAGTCCTTATATGTGGAATAACACCAGAATGGATTCTTTCTTACTTCATCATGATGCAGATACCAATCCCCAAACTAAAGGCCTCTTGACACCCTTGCATCTTGCTGCTGGAAATAGAAATAGCAAAGATATGCTGTACCTCCTTCTGTTGAACCATAATATCAAACGGGGCCAGAAGAACAACTTGGAAGAAGCTGCATTTGATATTACCAAAAGGATAAGTATGTATCACTACCTCCTTGAAGTTGTGGATGGCTGTACAAATTTTTTTCTATGTAGAAATGGTTTGGTTAAGTTTCTTAAATTTCAAAAGTGCCAGTCCATCCTTTGTGTCCCTACAAAATATTTTCATATACAAAGAAACAGCAATATCTTAATTTAAAAATTTATGTATTCCATGGTATTCTTCCACGTGAATTGCCTGACTTTGATGTCAAAATATATTCAAGAGTTGTTTGTATGCATCTAAAATGATTTCTGCAGAGTTTGTGATTTTTTTTAATTTTAACATATCGGTTGAAATGAATAGTATAGAAACTAAAGATATTCCTGGTGCTTGTCTAAAAAAAGTATCTATGTTTGCATAAAGAACATAATCTATTTCATTGTCTTCTAGATATAGTACTTTGAAGTCTACATTGTTTTATAATATATAGGTTCATTAGGAAATGTGTCTTTTCAGATTACATTCCATATAGAAAAAGTTTAAGATTCCTTTTCCTAAGGTCCTTATATTCTTTTAATTCTTTTTTAATATTTTTATATATATTTTTTATTTTTTTAAAAATTACGATTTTTTTATTGTGAAAATACCATACAAAGGGGTTACAATTAATTGGGCAAGATAATGAGTACATTTCTTATCAAGAATTGTTGCCTCCTCCTTTGTTTCCCCTTCCCATCACTTCCTATCTCGCACCCCCAAGCGCTCACCTCCACCTACTCTCCCCCTACCACCAACCCTTTCCTACCCTCTACCAGGCCAAAGTTGTAAAGTTCATTTTTCAACATAATGACTTGTACATATCGTTGTTGCAAGGGTCCACCTGTATCCCTATTTAAATGATTTGGTTTTTTCCCTTCCCTTCCACAAATTATCCCAACATCAAATAGAGTGAAAGCAGGGGTTAAACCGTGGGGTAGGGACATACAAACAACACACAAATCATCTTGTAAATGTGTTAGAACCAACCACATGAAAGAAAAAAAAGCATTTTTTATTCCCCGTCCCATCCCTTCCCATCCACCCCCTCCTTCCCCTCCTATCCTCCTCTCCCCGCCAACAAAGTTGTAAAGTTCGTTTTCAAAATAAAAACTTGTACTTCTCATTGTTGCAACGGGTCTACCTGTATCCTTATTTAACTGATTTGTTTTTCACATTCCCCTCCACAAATTACACCGACATCAAATACAGTGAAAGCAGGGGTTATACTGTGGGAGAGGGACATACAAAGCAACAAAGAAATAATCTTATAAATGCATTAGAAACAATCGCATGAAAGAGAAAAAACAATCGAATACATATCTTAGGGTTCATTTCCCTAATATCACCTTATCTGAACTATTCTGCTTGACTTAGACATATACTAGATATTGCAAATAAGGAAAACCATGGGACCTATGTTTGTTTGGGCTTGGCTTACTTCACTTAATATAATTTTTTCCAAGTCTTTCCATTTCCTAACAAATGGGGCAATGCCATTCTTTCTGATGGAGGCATAGAATTCCATTGTGTATATATACCACATTTTCTTGATCCATTCATCTACTGAGGGGCATCGGGGTTGGTTCCATAAGTTAGTTATAGTAAATAATGCTGCAATAAACATAGTTGTGCTGGTAGCTGTAGTGTGGTCTTGTTTGTAAACATTTGGGTAAATGCCCAAAATTGGGATTGCTGGGTCATAGGGGAGCTCAATGAGGCGTCTTTTGAGGAACTTCCATACTAGTTTACAAAGTGGTTGAACAAGTTTAGACTCCAACCAACATACCCTCCAGCATCTGTTGTTTTTAGGGTTCTTGATTTTTGCCATTCTAACTGGGGTGAGGTGGTATCTTAATGTTGTTTTGATTTGCATTTCTTTTATGGCTAGGGAGGTTTAGCATTTCTTCATGTGTCTATTGGCCATCCTTCTTTCTTCTTCAGAGAAGTTTCTCTTTAAGTCTTTAGTCTACTTATGAATTGGGCAGTTGTTTCTTTGACGATTTGTTGTTGGGTGGTTTGATTTTTTGAATTCCAATCATATCTTAGATATGAGACCTTTGTCCATTGTTTGGCTAGTGAAGATCTTCTCCAATCTGTGGGATTTCTTTTGATCTTGCTAGCTATGTCCTTTGCCATGCAGAAGCTCTGCAACTTCATGCAATCCCATTTCTCCAAACTTCTTTGATGTGTTGTCTTTCTGGGTCTCTATTAAGAAAATTTCAGCCTGCGCCAAGGAGACCTAGGGTTTCTCCTATTCCATCCTGTAATATATGCAGAGTGTCTGCTTTGTCTCCGAGGTCGTTGATCCATTTGGAGTTGCTTCTGGTGCAGGGTGATATATAAGGATTTAGCCTTAATTTTTAACAAGTAGTTAACCAATTTTTCTAGCACTATTTACTGAAAAGGCTGTCTTTCTTCCATTCTGTTTTTTTAGCTCCCTTATAGAAGAATAGATGGCTATAGGTCTGTAGGTTCATTTCTGGGTGTTCAATTCTATTCCATTGGTCCTGAAGTCTCTTCTTGTGCCACTACCATGCTGTTTTGATTACTATGGCTTTATAGTATAGTTTGAAATTTATTATTAATATTCCTCCAGCAGTGTTCTTTCTGTTCAGGAGCGTTTTTGCTATTTGGGGTCTTTAATTATTCCATATGAATTTTTGGATTGCCTCTTCTATTTCCTTGAAGAATGAGGTTGGAATTGTGATAGGTATCGCATTGAATTTGTAGATATCCTTGGGAAGTATTGCCATTTTCCCAATGTTGATCTTTCCAAATTCAGGAGCATGGGAGTTTTTCCCATTTTCTAAATTCTGTTTTGATTTCCTTTTTCAAGTTTTTACAGTTTTGATCATAAAGGTCCTTCACTTATTTGGTTAAGTTAATTCCTAGGTATTTTATTTTTTGTGGGGCTATTACAAATGGAGTTGTTTTCCTAATTTCAGCCATACTTTTCTCATTGCTGGCATACAGAAAAGCCATTGATTTTGGGGGGGTTAATTTTATATCTCGCTACTTTGCCAAAGTTTTGAATCAACTTGAGTATTTGGGAATGCTGTCTATGGGATTCTTTAAACACAGGATCATGTCATCTGCAAAGAGGGGGAGTTTTATTTCTTTTTTCCCTATTTGTATCACCTTTATGTTTGCATCTTGTCTTATTGCTGTTGATAGGAATTCTAATACTAGATTGAAGAGAAGTGATGATAGTAGACATCCTTGTCTTGTTCCTGTGTTAAGAGGAAATGTCTTTAGTTTTTCACCATTAAGTATAATGCTGGCTGTAGGTTTGTCATATATAGCCTTTATTCTATTGAGAAATGTTCCATAATTCCTAATTTTTCCAGAACCTTCAATATAAAAGGGTGTTGGATCTTGTCAAATGCTTTTTCTGCATATATTGAGGTAACCATGTGGTTCTTATCCTTGCTCCTGTTGATGTGATGAATTATATTTTTTTGCGAATATTGACCCAGCTTTGCATCCCTGAAATGAATCCTGTTTTATTGTGGTGTATGATTTTCTGGATACATTGTTGAAGACATTTGGCCAAAACTTTGTTGAGAAGTTTTGCATCAATGTTCCTCAAAGAAATGGGTCTATATTTCTCTTTCTTTGATTATTCCCTGCCTGATTTTGGGATGAGAGTTATGATGGCTTTATAGAATGTGTATGGTAGTGAACTTTCTCGTTTAATTTCATTGAAGGTTTGGAGTAGTATTGCTGTGATCTCTGCTTTTAATAGTCTTGTAGAATTCTGCTGTAAACCATCTGTACCTGGGCTTTTCTTATATGGGAGGTCTCTTATTGCTGTTTCTATTTCAGTGCTTGATATGAGCCTGTTAAGATGGTTTAACTCATCTTGCTTTAGTATTGGCATGTCAATATTTGCTAGGAAAAGGTCCATTTCTACCAAGTTCTCAAACTTATTAGCATAAAGTTTTGAGAAGTATTCCCTTATAATGTTCTGAATCTTGGTTGTTTCTGTGGTGATGTTTCCATTCTCATTTCTGAGTTTATTTATTTGGTTGTGTTCTCTTCTTTTTCTGATAAGATTTGTGAAGGGCCTGTCAATTTTGTTAAGTTTTTCGAACAACAAACTCTTTGTTTTTTTTTTATTTTTTCCAATGTTTTTTTGGATTATAATTCATTTAATATTGATTTAATTTTAATTAAAATTAATTAATTAATTAAAATAATTATTTCTTTTCATCTATTATATTGGGGTATATCTTGCTGCTCTTTTTCAAGGAGGTTCAGATATCTCATTAAATTGTTGGTTTCAGATCTCTCTAATTTGTTGATGTAGGAGCTCCGAGGTATAAATTTGCCTCTGAGTACTGCCTTTGCGGTGTCCCAGATGAGATGGTAATTTGTGTGCTCATTTTTGTTGAATAGCATGAATATTTGGATTTCCTTTCTAATATCTTCCATGACCCATTCATGATTCAGCAGTGTGTTCTTCAGCCTCCATGTGTTACAGGACTTTCTTTGGTGGCTTTTGGTGTTGCGTTCTAATTTTATTCCCTTGTAGTCAGAGAGAATGCAAGGTATAACTTCAATGTTTCTGAATTTGGACAAGTTTTCATTGTGGCATAAAATGTGGTCTATTTTAGAAAATGTTCCCTGTGCTACTGAGAAAAACTTGTATTCTGATGCTGCTGGGAGAAATATTCAACAGATGTCTGTTAAATATACTTGATCTATGCAGTTGTTTAAATCTGCAGTTTCTCTGTTGAGTTTTCCCGAGTTGATCTATCTAGTGGGGAGAGTGATGTGTTAAAATCCCCAACAATTATTGTCTTTGGATCTCTGTGGGATTTGAGGGAAAGTAGTGTTTCTTGGATAAATTTGGGTGCTCCATTGTTTTTCGAATAGATATTTAAAATTAATATGTAGCGACCTTCTTTACCTCTTCTTTATCTCTTCTCACTAATTTTAATTGGAAATTTATTTTATCTGATATTAGAATTGCAACTCCTGCCTGTTTATGGGGGCCATTTGCTTGGTAGATTTTGTTCCAGCTTTTAACATTGAAAATATTTTTGTATTTACCAATAATATGTGACTCCTGAAGGCAATAGATAGAAGGATCTTGATTTTTAGTCCTACTAGACAGTCTATGTCACTTAATTGGAGAATTAAGTCCGTTAATGTTGAGAGATAGGACTGAGAGGTATTTGGGAGTTCTGGCCATGTTACTACCTTCTTGGGGTCTATGAAAACTGGGTTCTTCCTATCTTCTTGGATTCTCAGTTTGGGTGCATTTTCTTGGCCTTTATTGTGGTCTTGTTAGTTTTCTATGTGTAGGACAACTTTAAGAAACTTTTGTAGGGCTGGTTTGGTGGAGATGTATTGTTTCAATTTTTCTTGGCTATGGAAGGTTTTTATTTGGCCTTCAGTTATACAGGAGAGTTTAGCTGGGTAAAGGGTTCTTGGTTGATAGATGTTTGTCTTTAGGGCATGGCATACATCATTCCAGGCTCTTCTTGCTTTGATTGTCTCTGCTGAGAAATCTGAGGTGATTCTAATTGGTATCCGTTTATAGGTGATTAATCTTTTCTTTCCTCTGTATTATTCATTATCTGTTCTGTCCCCTGATTACCATGAGTGGGAGTTGAGATACCCAGACTTGCCATTTTTCTTGTGTTTTTCAGGTTTGTTCTGCCCATTTGGGATGAATGAAACACCAGTTTTGTGCTAGAACACTAACTTAAGGCAAGCATCAACCAACGTCTGTATTTGCACAGTCAATAGTCTGCGGATACAATCTCGTTCAATGGATACATGTATTCAACTTCAAACAACTATATATTAATGGGCTACAAACCACAAATGTGAATTTGGCAAACCAGAAATTATTAGGTTTAGGGAGAGATGTGGGTAAAAAATAGGAATAGAGAGATGTGGGAAGGCACAGGGAGAGTTAACTTAACTAAGTCCTAATCTCAAAACAGGAAATAGGTTGAATAGGATGAAAGTAGAGAGAGAAAAAAGAAAGAGAAAGGGGAAAAAAGAGACCAGAAAAAATAGAAAAGTAAAAATTAAAAATATTACGTAGCCCCGAAAACGAAATATTGAGAGAAGAACATGCATATATTGCAGAAGGGGAGGGATATAAAGGAGATGTGAAAAATTTAAAAATAAAAATACTTAAAATATTACATAGGTATAAAGAGGTAGTACTGCTATCAAGGAATTTAAGTCTAAGAGGTTTTGAACTGAGTAATAAATTTGTGTATTGTGTTCACAATGGGGGATAAGGTCTAATAATCGACTATGGGTATATCTGAGGATGTGTAGAAAAACAATTAAGTCACATAAAAAAGAAGGAAAGAGAAGAAAAGATGAAAAGGATAAGAAAGAAAGAAAAAATGATCAGAAGTTCAATAGAGCAAAACAAAAAACAAAAAAAAAATTTAAAGAAGAAAAAAGAAAGAAAAATGCACACACAAATATACCCCTAAAATAAAAAGTATAAGAGGGAAAAAAAGGTACTAGGAAACATTTTTTTTTTCAAAAAAGGTAAAAATTAAAAATTAAAAAAAGTTTTAGAAAATTATTTTTATAAAATGTACAAAAAATAGAAAAAATATTTTGCTTTTTTTGGGAGTCGTGGGAAAAATTCTGTATCTCCCTTGTGTCTGTAACCAGCCTCTTGTTGGAGTCTCTGACCTGCTTGTGGTGTTTGATTTTCCTGTGGCTTGGTTGGTTGCTTAAGTCAGTTTGTTTAAACAGGCCAAAAAATGCTCTGCTTTACCCAGGATTTTGCGATCCTCCTCTCAGGTTAGTTCAATGGGAGGGGGATCTGCTTTGATTATCACAAAAGAGGGAGATGGCTTTTTCTTCGTTTGGAGATGCTGTGATGAGGCTAGGTTCTGGGTAGAGTTGAGGATTTTCAGCAAACATTACCTTTTCCTGGGGGCTAGCTTGTTAGAAACTCAAGAGCCCAGGCTGGAGCCACTCTCTGGGTTTATGTTTACTGAATTTCAATTGATTGTCAAGGCTGCTTAAGGGAGGGGTAGCCTCTGGCTCTGATTACCCAGTGAAGAAAGCCATTCCTGGGGCTTGCGACTGAGCTGGGTAACATTTCCCTGGGTGAAGCTGAGTCTGGCAGGTCAATTTCGGTTCTTGTGACCTGCTAAATTACTCTACTTTTCTTCCAAGGCCTTAGTTGGAGCTAGCAGCTCCACCGAGCTTTGTCAATATCCAAGATGGAGATGTCCGGTTGTGGGGGGGAGGGGTCGCCTTCTCTCCTCTGCTCCCTGAGAAGGAGTGAGAACGTTAGGCTTCTACTTTCGCCGAGTCTTGGTTCGTGGGTCGTTTCTGGTCTGTGAACCGCAGGATGAAGATGTCTGCTCCTTGTCAGTTCTTGCTGGTGTTGAGTAGAATCTGCTCACCCACCGCATCTGGCTCCTTTGTCCTGGACTCTCTGTGTTACAGGATGGCGACTATGGCCGCTGCTGCTGCCAAAGCTGCTGGCAAATGCTCAGATCTGCCTCCTTGCCTGGATTCTCCCTCTCTGGCCTAATTCTGTGTACTGTGATGGCATACTTGGTGTGATTCTCTGGCTTAGGACTGTTCACTGGAACTCTAAAACTGCTTTCTATGCGAGAGCTTGTTTAGCCTTCAGCTTCTCCTCCACCATCTTCCCGGAACCCCCTATGAGCATGGTTTAAATTTTATTTCTTTGGGATAAAATGACAATGTTATCTAATTTGAAGTTTTATAAAGGTTATGCTATGTAAGGGCCTTTCTAAGGTGAAGATTTAATACACTGATGTCAAACTAACCTTTAATTCTATGAATTACATGTACTGTTACACTTGTGATTTTGTAATCAACTTTTTAACAACTGTTTTTCATTTCTTGCATTTGAAGAATGAAAAATATGGAATACTTAACAAATTTTCATACCATCCTTGTGCAAGTACCATTTTAATCTCTGTATTGTTGTAATTTGGGTAGACCTGCTGCTGAAGCATGTAGTATCCTCTAAATTTAAGTAGTTATTGATGCAATCTTTATACAGGCACATATCCATGGTTGCCTATTTGTAACAAGGAACCCTTATTGTTCCTAAAAATGCTATTGATCTTATTGCTCTAAATTTCTGTCTATAGTGGAAAAAATATATTGTTTGGTCGATTACTCACATTTGCAATTTTTTGTCAATGACTATTTTGTCATTTTCATTTTAAATTTGATCATATTTTGAAGCCTTACAGCTAAGTCCAAAGGTGATGGCTTTTCAAGTACTTATTTATCAACTGAGTTATCTTTGTGGAGCTAATGGATTCAAAGTAAGCCTTGGTTAAGATCTACTTCTAAACTTCTGCAGCTTAAAATTTCCTAAATGAGGTTTCAGTGGCACAAATGTCTTCCTGACCCTTACCCTTCTTCCATGTAGGAACAGACCAACCAGAATATCTTACACTGACAGCATAGATTGTCTTACTGAAACAAAACTAATCTTAGTTACAAGGGATCATAGAGAGATGAACATTTCAGACCTAACTGTTCAGAATAGAAGGTATTTTATCAAAATATAATTTTTTGGGCTGGGAAGTTGGCTCAGTGGTAGACTGCATGCCTTGCATGCCTGAAGCCCTGGGTTTGATTCCTCAGCACCACATAAGGAAAAAGAAAAAAGCCGCAAGTGGTGCTGTGGCTCAAGTGGTAGAGCACTAGCCTTGAGCTGAAGAGCTGAGGGTCAGGGCCCAGGCCCAGAGTTCAGGCCCCACGACCGGACCCAAACAACAAAAACAATATATATATATATATATATATATATATATATATATATATATATATATAATTGTATATTATACCTATTATTTCAAAAGTAGCTAAAGCCAAGAAGGTGCAAAAGTTGTTCATATGCATGTTTACTTAATATTCTGGCCTGTCTACCATACAACCAGGCAGGAACTTACACTACTGACTTTGTATCACCAAATATTTCCATAGCTCCTGGAGAAGTCTATATATTTCTCCTCGATATTAGGCCTTAAATTGGTAATGTTTTAATCAAAGTGTTTCCTCTTGCCTCCAGGCTTTACATTTACAAATGGTAAAGCTTTAGGTCTAACTCTACCAAAAACTGAGGTAGAGATAATGGAATAATACTTTAAAACAGATTTGCCTTTGATACCCTAACCACAACAGAACAATGCATAACAATTTCTTATATTATATATATTTATATATATTATATTTGTATGTGCTGATCTTAAATTTCACACAGTGAATCTTACTAGAATTAATTTATAATTTGACAAATAAATTGAAATTTATTCCTATAAATAGATTGGAACCTAAATAATTAGGTTTAGAATATATATTCGAATATAAAAAGTATCAATGCAATGTCTTTGGTATAAACTTGTGATACCTTCTATGTGTTCTTGGTCTTCTGAATTCACATAGTAAAAAAAAAAAAAACACAGTATTGTTTTCCTCTAATCTAGAAGAGATTTTACACTGCTGCTGTGTTTATTGTATTAACTCACTGGTCCCAAAGTGTTTTTCTCCATATTATGCCTAAAAGCTATTATTCTTCTGCAGTACCCACGGGTCCGAGGATACCAGGTCCCAGGTTATCTGCATCATCAGATAACAATGGCAAGTCTTCTCACCTTGGCCCATCCAACATGCTAACAGAAAGTAATTGAAGACCCATCTCAATTTTTCATTTCCTATAATATTTCAGAGCCCCAATTCCTTGCAGTAATTAGCAATAAACAATTGTGAAATTTAAGGCAACTTCAAATGAAAGAGGAGACTACAAAATATGAGTGAAAGTACTGTAGTCAAACTTTCAATTTACAGATGACAAGCCCATATGAGTAAAGAAAATCACAAATGTCACAAGATTATTTTTAATACCTCTCTCCTAATGATGAATGAAAGATTTCAGTCCAGGATAAGTAGGCCAAAAAATTTCCTGGAATGATAAATCCATAATTGTTCTACCAAGGCTAGGAAAATTTGACTTAGATGTCAAATATAATTTTAAAAAACTAATTGAGAAGACCCTAATGCTTCAAAACACTGATACTTCAGTAAAACTTGGTTCTGTAGTATAAAAATGTTGTCATTCTCAAACCAATGATAACCTACATTTAATCTCCTTCAAGTATATTCCTTTTCAAATAAAATTTCTAGAATCATCTTCACCAAAATAACACTTGACAAGTAGATGATAGTGACATTAAAAGTTTCTCAAGTAGGAATCAAGTTACAATAGAGTTGATTTATTTACCCAGCACTAATGCCCAATAAGTTCAACCATTCATTAAAGTGTAGAAATACTATCTCCCACCATTTGCGTTGTTCAGTAGGTGCCTTCCAGAAATGTGTTAAATAGATCAGCCTCCCATAATTCAAACCCAAATATTAGCTAATAAAGTAAATTTCATCACATAAGAAGGTACATTTTAAAAAGTCACTAATAGTTGCCTTATCATGTGTTGCCTTATTATATATTTTCCCTATCTGTCTAACATAGTAAGAAATATGACTTTAAGTCTTGAATATGGGTACTGATCAGAGATGTGACAAACCTAAAATCTATCTTCTATTTCTATCATATTCCTCTATAGTAGTAAATTTTATTTTTCTTTTTTTCCAAAACTTATAGGTAGTAGAAAATATCCTATGTAAAATAAAATAATCACACACCATTGCACAAAGCCATTTATAAAAACTGGTAGTTAGCTATAAATTCTAAGCGATTTTTAAACTTTCTTGTTGACTAAAGATTAATCTTCCAAAAAGATGAGAATAAAATCATGTTTAGGTGCTTCACGTCTCCAGTCTTGCAAATTGTTATCACAGATGAATGTATTATGGAAATATATGCTGACATCAGTTTAAGTATACGTAGGATTGAAACTCCATGAAATGTATATAAACCTTTCAAAGTATTAACAGACAGTTTAATAGAATGAATATCAGGAAGTTGAAACCAGAAAGGAATAATAGTAAAGACATAGAATGAATGAAAATGGAACAAGGGGCAAGTACAGCTAGAATACTCAATGTACACATATAATAAAGGAAGTGGTAAATCTGAAATAAATTTGGAGAAAGGGTTGGTTGAGAATGATAGGAGTGACTCTGATCCAAGAACATTGGACAATTAGATGGACATATTTAATTGTAACACACTTGCACAACCTTTTGAAATTCAGTTAAAAACACAACTACAAACAAAAACACACAAAAATCACAAACAAACAGCAATCCCTAGAAAGTATTTATATGACCTCACAAAATTTTATGCAGTTAATGAAGGGCAGTCTTGGGAAAAGTAAACAAAGCTGTTCAAAGAGGGCAGTTTAGGGTAGGGGAGAATTTTGAAGAGATTTAAATAGATTGTCTAAGGTTATAAGTCACCTACATCTACTGCAAATATTTTCTTCTGTGGTTTTTTTTTTGGGGGGGGGGGTCCGGTCGTGGGGCCTGAACTCTGGGCCTGGGCATTGTCCCTTAGCTCTTCTGGTCAAGGCTAGCGCTCTACCACTTAAGCCACAGCTCCACTTCTGGTTTTTTCTTTTTGCTTATGTGGTGCTGAGGAATTGAACCCAGGGCCTCAGGCATGCAAAGCAAGCGTTCTACCACTGAGCCACTTTCCCAGCCCCCATTCTGTGAGTATTCTTTGTCTGAACTGGTTACTCCAGTCCTGAGCTGTGGCTTCATAGCTTATGAAGATAGAATGGAAGAATCAAGATCAAGAACCCATTATACCACCGGAGAGAAAACAGTCCTCTATGGTTTCTCTCATCTCTCTTCATTACTCTTTTCTCTTACTTTTAATAAAGTCAAGTGATTTTGAATTATATTTCCTTCTTTTTCAGAGAATTACTGTTTGGTAATTAAATGTCAATTCACAAATTTTGAAGTATTTTTTAAAAAGAATTTTGAATTTAAATTCCAGTACAACTTTGTTTTACACAGTGAGAGTATATTTCCTGGGTAAGGACAATTCTCAAGGGAACCTACAGGATTTACAGCAAGGTTTGTGAGGTTTGTTTGTTTAGTGTGAAAATAAGCCAAATTCACCCACATTGCTCCCTCTCAGCTAAGTCTCCATGGATTTCTTTGCATGAAAGCCTATTTTCCCAGACAATGTTAAATTTTCTTAATAGGCTAAGTTGTTAAAAAGTTTGAAAAATTAAAATTTACCTTTCATAAATTTTTAAATCTTTTGAAATTCCTTTATCAAAATCGTGAATTCACCAATCTTAATCCCACCTTTACCATCAAAAACAGTTGATATGTTGTTTTCATGATATAGTGTTCATGAAACTACTATTTTCCAGTGGCTTTGTTATGCATATATTTGACCATATAAGGTGATGCTGAGCAAAATGAACTCCAAGATATGGAAACAGATATTTATTTGCGGTTGCCTTTTTTTGATGTACTATGTGATCTCTATTTTCTTTGAGATTTTCCCCTATGGTTTATCCCCTGATGTGTTTGATTTTGGTACCCTGTGTATTGTGTATACATTTACCTTAATTAGGGAAGGGAACAGGAACAAAAAAAAATGGCGAGAAAAAGGACAAACAGCAAACCAATGCAATAGCAATTCTCACAAGACAATAAGTTGGAAATGTACATTACAACTTGGGAGGGGTATTAGGGTGAAAGAAAAACATAGAAAAATGAGAGAGGGGATAACACGTTTGGAAAGTTATGTATTCACTACCTTACAATGGCTGTAACCACAGTGCACATCACTTTCACATTAAAATTAAATTTAAAAAATAAGCTGATGAAATAAATTTTCACTGTTTTTTAGAGGAAATATTATTCTTTATGTAGTAACTTTTTAAAAATCAGTATTATTTGGCATCTAATTTGAATTAATTACCTCTTCTTTATCAGAGGGTCATCAACTTGAATGATATCCAACTAGACAATTTTTTCACAATATACTTACCAATATTTTGAAAATAGAATAAATTAATACTTTGTTTTACTAAAACAGAAAACAATTTAATTCTATGGAAACGCATAACTTTTAAAAGTAAATAAGTTGTTAATAGGACAGAATGTATGTGTTCTTCAAAATTCCTATGACTAATAACTACTCATTTTCAAATTCTGAACATTCCATACCTGAGAGATTCAAAATATACCTGTTTGCATGTTATGTAATTCTGCAGTAGATGCATTTTCCAATGGGGTGTTACAGACTGAGAAGTGAACAGAAAAAGAGCCACATTCTGATATGGGATAAAACTATGAAGCATGTGATAATTAATTCTTCAAGATTAAGAAGTTGTTTATCAGATTAAGCTATTATTTCTATGACCATCAATCACAGGATTCATGCCATAAAGTCATCCTAGCCCACCAGTTTCCCACTTGTAGGGTGCACCTCAAAATTCCTTTAATTCATATCAAGAATAGCTTATGCCCATTGTGAAATACACTGCACCTCTGCTAATGTGATGCCCTCCATATTCTGGAAAGAACACCACTATAAATAGGGTTGCATCATTTTTCCTCCACTGGTATTCTTGAAAATATTATTTATATTTATACTTTTTTAACTATCATAGATAATCAGGAGGTGAAGATTGGAAGATTACAGTTCAAAGATTGTGAAGACTAAGGGTCTATTTTGAAGGGGCAGAATGATGCAGGCACTGGCCTCAGGATTATCTGAGGACTGTGTTTGAGTATTAGGAAAGCTCTTGGCATGCCAGGCTAGAGAGGGAAAGTGTTCTCTCTCCCTATCTGAAAACAAATGTCACAGACTCCTGGGAGCTGAGGAAGTATCTCTTCTGCTTGCTGAAGCATAGTTGAACACTAAAACAACAAATCAAAAAAATTAAAAGGAGGAAAAGTTTGGATGAAGGTATGAATATTTTGTGGTTTTCCATGCAAAATCCTAAAATAATTTTACATCAAGCTCTTTTTGCTCTTAATATTTTAAACTTACCACAAGGAGATATTTTAACTAGAGCTGAGTGCCATTTTGAACAAATATCAGAAAAACCTTATTTAAATGCTCCCATATGGATTAAGATTGCATTGGATGCAGAATAGCAACTAGGAAAATTATTACATAAGGGGCGAGGATAGGGTTTTTTGTCTATACAGCATGGAAACAATTCTAGCTTCCTGCCTGATGGATACAGACACGGCCCAGGGAGGACAGCCCCGTATCCTGCAAGGAATCGGCCACCAGTTGAGGAAAAAGAAATCCCAACTGCCCACCTGGTGGCAGGTTAAAAAGTTGACTGGAGAAGGACAAAAGATGTTACAATGCAATGGTAAACCTGTCACGACTGAGAACTTGTTCTTGGCCATGTGTGCCCTGCTTACTGTAAACTCTGTCCATGCTAAGGCTAATTTAACTTATTGGGCCTTTGTTCCTAACCCTCCTTTATTGGAACCTGTTGTTTGGGGAGACATGGATATAACCGTCTATAATGTTCCTGCTGTTTTGTCTCCTTCTTGGAATAATTTGACATTTTACAATAAGGATGATGGTAGCTTTTTAAATTTTACTTACTATACTCATTCCTTGCCTGTTTGTCTGGGGCCTCCTCCATGTTTAGTTATGAATTGGCAACTTTGGGTTTTACCTGGGAAACGCACTTCCAATTCTAGAACACAGCTGCAGTGATTAAATACTTGCTCCATTAATAGTAGCTGGGAAAGTGTCACCTTTGTTGGCAAGTTATCCTTACCTATGTGTCCCGATTTTACTTATATTGATTTAAAATATCAGCCTTTTGTGTGGCAAGAATGTAGAGGAAAATTTGGAAAAGTGTTCAATAATTTTATTAATTAGGGACCTTTTGGACAGTTTATTAATACATGTTCAGAACGGAATATTACCAGATGTGATTTATCAAATGTTACTAGGATGCTGGAAACCATTAATGAATCACTTACTGGAAATCAACTGATGGCCTGGGGAGATGGAAGCATTGCAGATGCTCAATGGGCTTTCATGGCTGCACCCACTGCTGTTCAGACTCATCTTTGGAAAGTCAGAGCGGTGCTGAAACCCGTGAGGCTATCAAATGGATCATTTTCAAGGACGTCGAACTCTGTGTCCACTTATAATTTTACTTTGTACAAATCTTATGATGTAACTGCTTGTGTACCTCTGCCTTATTTATTTTTAGTGGGAAATTTTACATTTTCTCCTACTATTTCTTGTTTTAATTGTCTCCTTATTCTTGCGTTAATTCCTCTCTTAATTTTAATGACAGTGATAATACAATGATATTACAACAAAGAACTCATATTTGGCTACCTGTTAAATTAGGAAGAAAATGGTCCCAAAGTCCTTTGGATAGTGTTATTGAATTTTTTTTTTTACCAAACTACTAAAACGTACAAAGCGTATGATTGGAGCCATTGTATCTGTGATCTTAAACTTAATTTCTATTACCACTGTTGCTGCGGTGTCTTGAATTGCCCTACACACTGCCTTACAAACTAAGCACTTTGTGGAAGAATGGCACCGGGATTCACATGAATTGTGGGTCTCACAGGTAGAAATTTATGCTCTATTATAAACACAGATTAATATTATTAAACTGACAGTAGGATGGTTAGGAAAAACGTTATTGGTTGTGGAAAAACAGTTATTGTTAAAATGTGATTGGAATTTTACTACCTTTTGCATTACTAATGTAAAATGTAATAAATCTATACATGATTAGAATTTAATACAGCAGTATTTATCTGGAAATTCTACAGCTCCTCAATTGATTGCTCAGTTACAATTTAATGTACATGATACTTTTGGTAAACAATGTACAAATGATGGTGCTTCTAATATTGATGATGCATTGGTTAAACAATTGGAAGGGTTGAATCTGAAAGAAATACAGTGAGTTTGATGATGAAATGCCTATTTTTTTCTTATCCTGTAATTCGACCACCCTTTATGAATGGTATAGCTCAACCAGCCAGATATGAAGGTGTTGTTGTTGATGATATTGGTAAACTTAAGAAGGCAGTTGTATGGTCCTCAGTCTCATTATGTTAAGGAATTGCTTAATGGGCTTGCCCAACATTACAATAATTTGCTCCCATGGATTGGAAGATGCTTTGTAGAGCCTTGCTTAAGACACCTAAATACCTACAATGGCAAATGTGGTTTACTGAGTTATGTACAAAAAGGGCTAGACAAAATGCACAGAGCAGTAATCCACACCTGCAGATCATAACGTTTCCAATGTTAAGTGGAACAGAACAATATGCGGATGCTCATATAAAAGTAAACTCTCCTGAAGAGATCCATGAGCAGTTAAGAGACATAGGTATTGAGGCATGGGAAAGGATTCCACCGGTAGAGAGCATTATGGCTCTTGGACTAAAGTAATTCAAAAACCTAATAAACTCTATGTTGAATTTTTATCACGATTAAAATTGACCTTGAAACGTACTGTTGTGGGAGAGGCTGCATGGCAACAACTGCTGCACATGTTGGATCATGAGAATGCTAATGAGGACTGTAGACGAGCCCTTTTGCCTATTAAAAAATCTGGGGATGTGAATACATATTTAAGGGCCTGCAAAGACTTTATATCTGAATCCAGGTGTATGCAGGTGTTTGCTGAAACTATGGCCACTACATGATTGTTATTATTTTGTTTGCACTTGTACTGTTATATTTCATTTTTATGAAACCAATGCAAGCATCTATGATAACCCTGTGGAAAGCTTTACTTTTAAAACAAAAGAAAAAAGAAGGAAATTGTGAAGACTCAGGGTCTATGTTAAAGGGGCAGAATGATGCAGGCTCCGGCCTCAGAATTATCTGCGGACTGTATTTGAGTATTAGGAAAGCTCTTGGCATGCCGGGAAGAAGAGGGAAAATGTTCTTTCTGCCTGTCTCAAAACACATGTCACAGACTCCTGGGAGCTGAGGAAGTAGCTATTCTGCTTGCTTAAGCATAGATGAGCAGCTGGTCAAGCATTTTCCTGATATTAAAGAAGTGGTTTGAGCTTGCTCTAAAATAGTTTAGATAATAATATGCCAAGACATTGTCTCAGAGGTCAAGTAAAAATGTATCTGTTGAAATTTTTGTGTGAATGTCTTCTGACCAAATCTTGGCAAAGATCATGCTTGCTTGTCTTTAAATACCATTTAAATAAAGCACAGCATGCAGTGGCAATTGCTGTTTGCACTCTGCATCCCCTATGTCCTGGTGATTTCATTACCATTATCCAGGGACCCCAATGCAGTAGATGTTGACAAAAGCCCACCCAGGCAGGAATGATCCCTATATTCTTATCTCCAATAAACTTCTCAGAAAGAGACAGACACAAGTGAGCTGAGGTTGAAGTGGTAGGGCACGAGCATTGAGCATCAACAGGTTAAGAGACAGTCCAGTCCCAGAGTTCAAGCCATAGGACAAACCAATAAAACAAAAACAAAAATAAAAACAAATCCCAAACCTAGCATTTTTCTCACTGTATACAGAGGCACGCAATTAAGAAATTTGCTTCCTGTGTTACATACAGGTAGAAGAAAGATGTCACACAATCATTCTCTTCATACCATGTTATAACCAAGCTTCAAAAAATTGCCCTTTTTCTAAATTTATAAATTAATATCATCCATTTGTTGGCAACTCTGTCTACATTATTCACATTATCATTTTATACATGCAGTGTTAGAATTATCTATTAATTGAGTTCTAATTATAACTGTCATGAAAGAATATTGTAGGCAAATAGAATGCAAGAAACATTTGTAAATTTGTCAATTAAACACTCTACTTAAAAAGAATTTTGTAAGTATCCTATAGAATATGAAATTACAATCAAAACCAAAATATTTATTTTAAATCTAAACTCTAATTTAGCAAGATCTACATAGTCCTTCATTAGATTAACTTTGCTATTTCTTCAGGCTTAAGTTTTTGTAATCCTTCATCGTTTCCTTGGAATCTAACAGCGTGATGATTACTAACTTTTTCAAATTTTGGATGGGAATCACTAACCATTTTGCATCTAACAATGTTCTGTAATGAAGAGAGCATTTAAAATACAACTGAAGATTATATATGAGTTGCATTTCAATAGGAAACTTGACTTCTCAAAACTTAATGACAAAACTAGCCCAAATGTCCAACTTTGTATTCCTTTCCTGTTTGGTTCGTTTTATTAAGACAAAATTATACTACCTGGTCCAGCAAAGGTATCACTGTGTAATTCCACTATCTAATCTCCTATCTTAGTTTGAGTGCTAGAATTCTAGCCTTGTATCACATTGCCCCTCCATAGTTTCTTGTTTATTTAATCTAGATACAGACTAGCAATTCTGAACTTCTCAGGAATATTATCCACTGCAGTGCTCAGAGTGTTCATGTACTCTTTTCAAACATGTTCTAACATTTGACACAGGATATGAATATTATCAGATGCACCTGCAGGAGTCTCTGATTCATTCCTCCATGGATCTGATCACTTTAATAATGATTACTTGTCTCTCTTATTATCTCTGGTCCCTATCTATGTAATAGTCAAACTTTTTTGAAGAAAGTTCACTTGAGGACTTTCTAAAATTAAAAATTATCACTTGATTCTAGCCTTACTCAGGACATGTTTTCTATTGTTTTCTAACTTTTCCACATATTCTGAGAGTTGCTTCATATGTGTATTTGTGCACATATAAGTGCCTCTGTATATATTTGTATGATTGCATGTATGCAAAAGCCTCAACATCTTATTCAGCAATCTTGCTCATTACTGGTATTCCAATACTTGAGCCATTCTTCCAATCCAGCTTTTTGCTGGTTAATTATATATAGTTTCTCAAAGACTGTTCTGCCCAGGCTGGATGAAAACTGAACTTCCCTGACTCCTTTATATTCTTAGGTTTTATTTCTCCAGTAGTATCAACTTTTAAATTACAAACATTTTGTGAGTTTAAAGGCTAAGCTGTACCATAGATTTTTAACTCAAGAATTCATATAAAGATAGATGAACATGCACATTACATATGTTGAGTGTACACTGTTAGAAATGTGGTCCTAAAGCAACTCCATTTGTAATAGCCACACAAAAAATAAAATACTTAGGAATTAACCAAAGAAGTGAAGGACCTCTACGATGAAAACTTTAAAATCTTGAAAAAGGAAATCAAAACAGAACTTAGAAAATGGCAAAACTTCCCATGCTCCTGGATTGGAAAGATAAACATCGTGAAAATGGCAATACTTACCAAGGCTATCTACAAATTCAACATGATACCTATCAAAATTCCAACCTCATTCTTCAAGGAAATAGAAGAGGCAATCCAAAAATTCATATGGAAAAATAAAAGACCCCGAATAGCCAAAAGGCTCCTCAACAGAATGGATACTGCTGGAGGAATATCAATACCAAATTTCAAACTATACTATAAAGCCATAGTAATCAAAACAGCTTGGTATTGGCATAAGAACAGACCTCAGGACCAATGGAATAGAACTGAAAACCCAGTAATGAACCTACAGACCTATAGCCATCTAATCTTCGATAAGGGAACTAAAAAAATAGAATGGAAGAAAGACAGGCTCTACAGTAAATGGTAGTGGCAAAATTGGTTAACTAATTGTAGAAAAATACAGATAGATCCTTATAGATCAACCTGCACCAGAAGCAACTCCAAATGGATCAAAGACCACGGAGTCAAAGCTGACACTCTGAAAATATTACAGGATGGAATAGGAGAAACCCTAGGTCTCCTTGGCTCAGGCTGAAATTTTCTTAATAGAGAACCGGAAACACAACAAATCAAAGAAAGGTTGGACAAATGGGATTGCATGAAGTTTCACAGCTGCTGCATGGCAAAGGACATAGCTAGCAAGATCAATAGAAAGCCCACGGATTGGGAGAAGATCTTCATAAGCCATACAACGGACAAGGGTCTCATATCTAAAATATACTTGGAACTCAAAAAATTAAATCCCCCAACAACAAATCCTCAAAGAAACAACTGCCCAATAAATAAGTGTGCGAAAGACTTGAAGAGAAACTTCTCTGAAGAAGAAAGAAGGATGGCCAATAGACACATGAAGAAATGCTCAACCTCGCTAGCCATAAAGAAATGCAAATCAAAACAACATTGAGATACCACCTCACCCCAGTTAGAATGGCAAAACTCAAGAACTCTAACAACAACAGATGCTGGAGGGGATGTGGACAGAAGGGAATCTTACTTCATTGTTGGTGGGAGTGTAAACTTGTTCAACAACTTTAGAAAGCAGTATGGAAGTTCATCAAAAACTTCACATACACCTACCCTATGACCCAGAAATCCCACTTTTGGGCATTTACCCAAATGTTTACAAACAAGACCACACTAAAGCTACCAGCACAACTATGTTTATTGCAGCATTATTTACCATAGCTAAGTTATGGAACCAACCCAGATACCCTTTAGTAGATAAATGGATCAAGAAAATGTGGTATATATACACAATGGAATTCTATGCCTCCATCAGAAATAATGACATTGCCCCATTTGTTAGGAAATGGAAAGACTTGGAAAAATTTATATTAAGTGAAGTAAGCCAAGCCCAAAGAAACCTAGGTCCCATAGTTTCCCTTATTTGCAATATCTAGTATCGGTATGAGTCAAGCAGAAAAGGTCAGATAATGTGATGTTAGGAAAATGAACCCTTAGATATGTATTTTAACGTTTTTTTTTCTTTCATGCATTTGTTTCTAATGCATTTATAAGATTATTTCTTTGTTGCTTTGTATGTCCCTCCCCCACAATATAACCCCTGCTTTCACTCTATTTCATGCCGTTATAATTTGTGGAGGAGATGGGGACTAACTGGTCGTTTAAGGATAAAGGTGGACCTGTTGCAACAATGAGAAGTACAAGCTATTATAGATGGAGTCGTTTTCCTGGTTTCAGCCACACTTTTCTCATTGTTGGATTAGAGAAAAGCCATTGTCTTTGAGGGTTAATTTTATAACCGGCTACTTTGCCACAGTTTTGAATCACTATGAGTAATTTGGGAGTGGAGTCCTTGGGATTCTTTCAATACAAGATTATGTCATCTACAAAGAGGGAGAGTTTTATTCATCTTTCCCTATTTGGATCAATTCTATATTTGCACCTTGTCTTATTGTTCATATTGTTGTAGCTTGGCATTCTAATGCTAAGTTGAAAAAAAAACTGGATAGAGTGGACATTCTTGTCCCCTTATTTTTTTATTGTGAAAATATTTAACAGAGGGGTTACAATTACATGGGCAAGATAATGAATACATTTCTTCTAAAGCATTGTAGACTCCTCCTTTGATTCCCTTTCCCAGCCCTTCCCATCCTCCCGACACTCCCACCCAAACCTCCCCCACACCGCACCAATGTTGTAAAGTTCGTTTTCAACAAACTACTTGTACATCTCATTGTTGCAATGAGTCCACCTGTATCCCTATTTAAACGATTTGTTTTTCCCCTTCCCCTCCACAAATTATACCGAAATCAAATTCAGTGAAAACAAGGGTCATACTGTGGGGAAGGGACATACAAAGCAACAAAGAAATAATCTTACAAATGTGTTAGAAAAATCCCATGAAAAAAAATAACATTGGAATACATATCTTAAGGTTCATTTCCCTAACATCAACTTATCTGACCTTTTCTGCTTGACTCAGACATATACTAGATATCGCTAATAAGGGAAACCAAGGGACCTATGTTTCTTTGGGCGTGGCTTACTTCACTTAATATTTTTTTCCAAGCCTTTCCATTTCCTAAAAAATGGGCCAGTGTCATTCTTTCTGATTGAGGCATAGAATTCCATTGTGTATATATACCACATTTTCTTGATCCATTCATCTACTGAGGGGCATCTGGGTTGGTTCCACATCTTAGCTATGGTAAATAATGCTGCAATAAACATAGTCGTGCTGGTAGCTTTAGTGTGGTCTTTTTTGTGAACATTTGGGTAAATGCCGCACGGGCCGAAATTTTCTTAATAGAGACCAAAAAACACAACAAATCAAAGAAAGTTTGGACAAATGGGATTGCATGAAATTGCAGAGCTAGCAAGATCAATAGAAAGCCCACGGTTTGGGAGAACATCTTATCTAGCCATACAACAGACAAGGGTCTCATATCTAAAATATACTTGGAACTCAAAAAATTAACCCCCCCCAGAACAATCCTCAAAAAACAACTGCACAATAAATAAGTGGGCTAAAGTGATAAAGAGAAACTTTTCTAAAGAGGAAAGAAAGATGGCCAATAGACACATGAAGAAATGCTCAACTTCCGTAGCTATAAAAAATGCAAATCAAAACATCATTGAGAAACCACCTCAATACAGTTGAAATCTGATAACAACAGATGCTAGACGGGATGTGGACAGAAGGAAACCTTACTGCATTGTTGTGGGAGTGTAAATTTGTTCAATCGCTTTGGAAAGTAGTATGGAGGTTCCTCAAAAGACTGCACATAGAGCTTTCCTATGACCCAGCAATCCGTTGTCCCCTTCTTGATTTAAGAGGAAATGGCTTTAGTTTTTAAGCATTAAGTATAATACTGGCTGTAGGTTTGTCATATACAGCCTTGATTCTATTGAGCAATGGTCCCTGGGTTCATAATTTTTCCAGAGCCTTCATCATAAAGGGTTTGTTGGATGTTGTCAAATGTTTTTTTTTCTCAAACAATTGAGATAACCATGCGGTTCTTATCCTTGCTCTTGTTGTTGCTATATATTATATTAATTGACTTGTGGAAATTGACCCAATTTTGCATCCCTGAAATGAATCCTGTTTGATTGTAGTGTATTATTTTTTGGATGAATTGTTGAAATCAATTGACCAAAATTTTGTTGAGAAGTTTTGCATCAATATTCATCAACGAAATGTGTTTAAAATTCTCTTTGATGACGAGTCGCTGCCTGGTTTGGGGATTAGGGATTTGATGGCCTTGTTGAATAAGTTCTGTAGTGAACTTTCTTTTTAATTTCATTGAAGAGTTGGCGTACTATTGGTGTGAGCTCTGCTTTGAAGGCCTTGTAGAATTCTGATGTAAATCTGTCTGGTCTTCGGCTTTTTTTAGATGGGACTGCTCTTATTGTTCTTTCTATCTTAATGCTTGATATGGGCCTCTGAAAATGGTTTAACTCATCTTGGTTTAGTTTCTGCATGTCGATATTTGCTATGAAAAGGTCCATTTCTTCCAAGTTTTCAAACTTATTAACATAGTTTTGAGAAGTATTCCCATATAATGTTCTGAATCTTGGTTGTTTTTCTGGTGATGTTTCCATTCTCTTCTCTGAGTTTATTTATTTGGGTGAGTTTTTTTTTTTTCTGGTAAGATTTGTTAAGGGTCTGTCAATTTTGTAAATGTTTTCAAAGAACCAACTCATTGTTTTGATGATTTTTTCTATGTTTTTTTTGGAATCTAATTCATTTAATTCTTACTTAATTTTAATTATTTCTTTCCATCTACTGGGTTGGGGTTTATCTTGCTGCTCCTTTTCAAGGAGGTTCAGATGTATCATTAAATTGTTGGTTTCATGTATCTCCAACTTGCCTCTGAGTACTGCCTTTTCTGTGTCCCAGAGGAGCTGATAATTTGTGTGTTCATTTTTGTTGAATATCATGAACACTTGAATTTCCTTTCTAATCTCTTACATGACTTACTCTTGATTCAACAGTGTGTGGTTCAGCATCCATGTGTTACAGGACTTTCTTTGGTGGCTTTTGGCATTGAATTCTAATTTTATTTCCTGTGGTCTGAGGGAATGAAAGGTATAACTTCAAAGTTTCTGAATTTGGACTTTTGTGACCTAAAATGTGGTCAGTTTTTGAAAATGTTCTCTGTGGTGCTGAGTACTGGTGGGTGAAATATTCATTAGATGTCTGTTAAATCTAGTTGATCCTTGCAGTTGTTTAGATCTGCAGTTTATTGAGTTTTTGCCGAGTTGATCTATCTAGTGGGGATAGTGGTATGTTAAAGTTACCAATAATTAATGTCTTTGGATCTATGTGAGCTTTGAGGGAAAGTAGTGTTGCTTGGATAAATTTGCATGCTCCGTTGTTTGACAAATAGACATTTAGAATTGTAATAACCTCCTGAAGGGGCAATCCCTTAATTAGTATGTATTGACCTTCTTTTTCTCTTCTCACTAATTTTAATTTGAAGTCTATTTTTATCTGATATTAGGATTGCAACTCCCACCTGTTTATGGGGATCATTTGCGTTGTAGATTTTGTTCCAGTCTTTCACTTTCAAAATGTGTTTGTTTTTATGGTGTGACTCCTGAAGGGAGCAGATAGAAGAATTTTGCTTTTTAATCAAACTAGACAGTCTATGTCTCTTAATTGGAGAGTTAAGTCTGGTAATGTTGAGATATAGGACTGAAAGGTATTTTTTTATTGTGAAAATGCCATACAGATGGTTTACAATTACATGGACAAGATGATGAGTACATTTCTTATCAAGAATTGTTGCCTCCTCCTTTGTTTCCCCTTCCCATCACACCCCAGACTCCCCTTACCCAATCCTCTCTCCCACCAAAGTTGTAAACTTCATTTTTCAACATAGTGACTTGTACATTTCATTGTTGCAATGGTTCCACCTGTATTCCTATTTAAACTATTTGTTTTTTCTCTTCCACTCTACAAATTATACTAACATCAAATACAGTGAAATCTGGAGGTATTTTTTGTTATGTCGAAAAACTAACTTTACAACTTTGGGCGAGGAATGGGGGAGGGAGGAAGTGGGGATCAGTGTGGGGGTAGGTGAAAGGGATGGGAAGAGGAAACAAAGGAGGAGGCAACAATGCTTGAAAAGAAATATACTCATTACCTTGCGCATGTAATCGTAACCCCTTGGTACAGTATTTTCACAATAAAAAAAAACTTCAAAAATATTTATTACTTATTATAATTCAAATACCAAGCAAAAGTAATTTTATATAATCATTACAAGTATCATTTTATTACTATCATAAAACAGAATAAAAGAACATTCCCAATTATTACCTGCCTATCATTATTCTTAATTCCTAATCATTACCTAAATATCTTAAGCAACCTAAATAGTCATGTCTTAAAAATAGACATAAATATTCTATCCTTTTTACTTAAAATTTTCCAGGGGCATGTATTCATGTTTCTAAGAAATGTTCACAACAGGTAAAAAATGATTTTGTGAAATTAATGTGAGACATGTTGTTGTTGGTGTTGTTGTTTGCAAGTCCTGGGCATTGTCCCTAAGCTTTTTTGTGCTCAAGGCCAGCAATGCACAACTTGAAGCACAGGGCTAATTTCTGTTTTTGAATGGTTAATTGGAGATAAGATCTAACATGTACTGTCGGAGCTAGATGTGAAAACAATTGTTAGATCTCAGCCACCACAGGAGCTAGAATTATAGGCATGAGTTACCAGCACTTGGTTTGATGATTTTTTGTAAATTTTAGTTACGTTTTAAGATGTTTGTTTCAGTATAATGCACATAATTCTATACATAAATTTATATATATAATGACAAGTTCCCTCTAAAAATATATGACTTTCTACACATAACATTTATACACACACATATAAATATATATTTCTGAATATATATGCTCCCTCTAAACATTTTTTTTTGTCGGTCGTTGGGCTTGAACTCTGGGCCTGGGCGCTGTCCCTCAGCTCTTCAGCTCAAGGCGAGCGCTCTACCAATTGAGCTACAGCGCCACTTCCCCTCTAAACATTTTATGCTACTATTTTTTACTCTTTTCATTTCAAAGATATATAGTCTATTTTTCCAAAAGATTCCTAGAGTAAAATGACTAATATTTCAATAGAAAGAATATATTATTTTCAATGTAATTTTAGATATACACATGATATTGTAGTAATATTTATAGTATATTACTTGAAAAAATTCTGTTCAAACCGTTAAATATTTGTGTGTAATAACAGGGAGAGAGGAAGTTAATTCTTACTGGTTAGAAATGTGCAATGCTTCATAAATCTGTTCAATAATTTTTTATGATCACATAGTCAAGTTACCTGTTATGGTTTAGTTTTCTTTCTTTCTTTCTTTATTCAAAATTTAACATGCATAGTGGCAATATTAAAATTATTAATCGAAATACAAATAATTCAAAATCATAGACACATACCAGACTTTCAATAATTAGCACTTATGATGCTAATAATAATTTTGTCGAAGATGATGATGACCCTGATAATAACAATGATATGATTGAAAAGGAAAAATTTTAGACATCTTTGAAGCTACATTTCCCACATTGAATACATAATAATAAACAGTGTTGGATTACATACAATAAGAATAACAAGAGGAGAGTTTCAATATCAAGAAATACAATCACATAATCAGGTGAGACAGTAAATCCCTAATGTTATTCTTGCAGTCTCTCTAATGTATACTCACTTTTCTTGGTGGTATTGTTTGCTTATAAATAAAATCGTTTGTTTTCACATGTTTATTATCCCACATAGATAAAATATAATAAGCTGAGTGCTTTGTTATCAAATGATCTTGTTTGTTCTAGCCTTGGGAACTTAGGAGAAAGCCATTCACCACCCACATAGCCAGTGGCTTAGTTATATATCCCTAGATGGTAAAAACACATGCCTCAAGTATGCTTCACTCATTAGGCAGAAATCCTTGGTCAGTTTTAGTTTCTATCCAGTTCCCTGAAGAAAATCTATGTATAAATTTATGAAGAACACTTGGCAACACATAAAGCAATAAGAAAATTTTGATGGACTAAGATTAGTTGTCAACTTAGTGTGATCAGTTCCAGTAATTCTCGTATAGATACTATTCAATAATCAATGTTTTCCAATGATATGTTGAGTATGTTCTTCAATACAAATGTAGACACATGACCCAATTTACATAACACCACTTAGATATCTGTAGTTGCCTTAATAGGACACAACCCTTAGAGCCAGGAGGTAAATTTTATTTTTATTTCTGCATGAAACTATTTGTGACTTTATACCAACAAATTGAATTTGACTCTTTCCTTATTTGTAAGCTAAGGTGCAAAATGTAAGGACTCTTCACTTTTCTTTTTTCTTGCTCTAGGAGTAAGCAAATGTATTTCTCAATATTTCTGGTAGATTACATCCATTTACAGATGAGAAATGTAAGGCCAACAGTCAATGTGTTGAGTAAATGATGATACTAGAATTTGTGTCTGAGCGCTTCCCTCTGTATACTTATAAGGAGCAATAATTTGTTGCTGGAGAGGACCAATATGAAAAGACTATGGGGAAAAAACATACTTTGTAAAAAGTTGTTTAAGACTAGGTGACCAGTGATGAGTACATAAAAGAGACTTGTGTCCGGAGCATGAAAAGAAGTACATAGAAATCATATTAGTGCTGGGTGCCAGTGGTTCATGCCTGTAATGCTATCTACTCTGTATGCTGAGATCTGAGGATCACGGTTCAAAGCCAGCCTGTGCAGAAAAGTCCATGAGACTCTGATCTCCAATGAAAACCACCAGAAAAGGTAAAAGTGGTGCTGTGGCTCAAGAGGTAGATTGCTTGTCTTGAGCTCAAGAGCACAGGGACAGCACACAGGCCCAGAGGTCCAGCTCCTCGACCAACAAAAACAACAACAACAAAAAAAAAAGAATTCAAATTAGTAACAGAAACTGAGAAAATCTTGATCGTTCATCTTATATAATGGGTGGGAGTAGATGGGTAAGAAGAAATCTAAAGGGTTCTACATCTATGGCCAAGCAAGTGTGTGAGTGATATTCTTGGTGATAAGGATTACAGGTGAAAATGATGGATTTACGGGAAAAAACTCTCTAATAGTTCTAAAGTTTATATTAAACAGATGCAAAGATGGGACTGTTTAGATATCCTCAAAATATCCATGCCCATGAATATTAAAAAGAATGATAAAATTGGGGCCATTATTAAAGGGAAGAGGAAAAGAAAAGTTATGACATAAGTGTAGCAATGTGAGCACCAGTGTAGACAAAATTGGAAGAAAGAGATGAGGAAACAGGAAAGTAATAAAAACAGATTTACAGAAGTAAAGAAAGGAAAAATTGGCAGGAAGAAAAGGTCAAAACTGTTACAGAGACATTGAAGGAAATATGCTATTTGGATTTGAAAAATAAAAGGACATAGACAAGTTCAATAAGAACAGTTTTTGGTGAAATGGTAGAGATGTAAGTCATACTGATGAAATTTTGAGATGTGAATGTGAAGCCATAAAATTCTAGATCCAGGAATTCAACAGATCCTGTTGATTTTAAATGTTGGGAACAAATACTTTTATCCTGACCTTAGAAGTATTATACAGATGTAACTGTCATGAACTTTACTTACATATATTCTGTGAATATTTTTGAAGACTGTTTAACCAGGAGATTATGGATTGAACTATAACACAGACAAGCCTAATTTGCCCTACAGTTCCAATGAGGGACCCATGTATCTACATCAGTTTGGGATTTTATTGAAATATTGTTAGATATGTTTGGATATCTTATCAGCCTAATCATTATAAATGTAGGACAAGTAATACCAAGTATAGGTTGAACATACAGTTTTACTTATGTTACTAAAGACTCCGCAAATTTATTCTTGTTTAGAATAGAAAATGGCTCAATAGCCATTGATACGTCATAACTTCCATATACTCTATTTAAATATAATTCTTGTTAGGGATATCTCCATGCTGAAATAACCCTGTCAATGAACCTGCCACAAATTCTTATATGTAGGAAGTGCTCTTATAAACTTCAAACTTTTAATGAATGGAAGAGTTCAGACATTACCCTCACCACAAGGACTAAATGCCTAAAAAGATAAGACATTTTGTTTTAATGCCTTTCTTTCATTTTCTGATACACATTTTCATGTAGGGAAGGATTCTGATGTAACAATAATACAATGGTGAATTGTAATAACACATCATCTAAGATCTAGTGTTAATTCAGATACTTACTAATTAGCTCTAAAGTGTGTGGATATTTATATTTCTCCTGGGCAAACTAATGATCTCCAAGAAAATGTCCTTAAGGAGCATTTCAATTCAAATATCACTGTTTGTCTCAAAATGCCTTAAATTCTACACCCTATAATGTTGGCATAGAGTTATACTGTGGAACTTTTCTCCTCAGAGAGTGAGTACTACCCTATTGGTTAACATGGACAAAGTACCTTCATACATAGACTGGGTGTTTGCATTCAAGAAGTGGTAGCTGAACAATGTTCTTAGCAGTTTGTACAGATGAAGTGGAAATAGAGCAATCAAAAGGAACATGCAAAAAAGACAAAGGCACAAAGTAGAATGTGCCAAGGAAATGTGGATGTACAATTTCTATTAATGTGCTCAGGTGTGAGGGTGTGTTCAAAGTACAGTGTCAGACAATATATTTGGATACTTTGAGAAAAAAACTGCATTAAACCCATTATGCTGACTCCCTAATCAGTCACAACATCATCAATTTAGGGAGTATTTTCCAAGAGCATACTGAGAAAAAGAGGGCTCATCACAATTAGTGTTCAGGTTGAAGTAATGACAATCACATAACCTGTCTTTTAAGTCTTTATTTATTTTGAAGCATTAAAGTGGGAAAAAGCCAAGTATTTTGCATGTATCTAAATTAAGTGGGACTTATTATATTGGTCTCTCTTTAACTTGGAAGCTATAGGTTATGCTTTTTATACTCTAAGCACAATGATCTGTTTTCAGTTATTTTCTTCTCTTCCCCTTCTTTTGCCCTTCCACTTAAAGAGACATACTTGAGCTTGCATTTCTAAATCCTTCAAAATTATCTGAAATTCTCCATACTTCTGGCAGCCTCCTATATCTTTCTCAAGGGAATATCTTCTCACTACCATTTTTATCCTACATGATATTTGATATCTTCCTGCCTAATTCAGTGCAAGATACACATTAGACTCATCCATATATCTCAACACTTGTACCACCATAAAATCCTATCTTACTTAGAAACCATGATTTTAGTATATCTGGGGAGGTGGCATCTGTCATTTTTGAATGACCATAATTGATACATGAAAGCATGTTTTAAACCAATATGCCTCTCAGTAGATGAATGAATCAGCATGTCCATTGCAGCGCTGTGGGCTGTGGCAGGGACCAGGAAGGAAAATGGTTTGCTACCCTCGGTTATTAATTCTGGGCCCTGGGGCTGGCCAGATGGAGAGTTTCCCTGCATAGGGTAAGCATTTTTTAATAGGAATTCCTTTATTGTCTATTGTTGATCAACACATTCTTGTCCATTGCTTTCTTTTTTACATTTAGGGCAAATTCCTGGTCCTCTCTTGATAACATCAGTAGACTTTTTTTACAATTCTTCTTTATATGGCCCATTTGACCACATCCAAAACATTTTAGATTAGAGGGTTTGGTTTGTAAAGCATGCCAGGTAGTGGCCATAGTTTCAGCAAATAACTGCATATGCCGGGATTCGGATGTAATGTCTTTACATGCCCTTAAATATGTATTTACATCCCCAGATTCTTTAATAGGCAATAGGGCTCATCTACAGTCTTCATTAGCATTCTCATAAGCCAACATGCCTAGTAGTTGTTGCAGTGCAGCCTCTCCCACAACAGTACGTTCCACGGACGGTGTCAATCTTGATAAAAAATCAACATAGGGTTTATTAGGTTTTTGAATTACTTTAGTCCAGGAGCCATAATGCTCTCCTACCAGCCGAATCCTCTCCCATGCCTCAATACCTATATCTCGTAATTGCTCATGGATACCTTCCGGAGAGTTAACTTGCATATGAGCATCTGCATATTGTTCTGTTCCACTCAACGTGGGAAAGGTTATGACCTGCAGGCATGGATTATTGCTCTGTGCATTTTGTCTAGTCCTTTCTGTATATAACTCAGTAAACCATATTTGCTATTGTAGGTATTCAGGTTCCTTAAGCAAGGCTCTACAAAGCATCTTCCAGTCCTCAGGAGCAAAATTATTTTAATGTCGGGCAAGCCCATTAAGCAATTCCTTAACATAATGAGACTGAGGACCATACAATGTCACTGCCTTCTTACATTTACCAATATCATGGACAGCAACACCCTCATATCTGGCTGGTTGAGCTATACCATTCATAGGGGGTGGTAGAATTACAGGATAAGAAAAAATTGGCATTTCATCATGAAACTCACTGTCTGAGACCTCTGGTTTGTGAGGGAGTGAGGAGGTAAAAATTACTTCGGCAAGTGGAGGAGTGGAAGGCTGTTTTACTTTCACTTTCTCAGATTCTCCTTTCACTCTGCTAATTTCTAACTCTATATGTTGTAATCTTGATAAAATCAGTTCCATTTGCACAGACATTCTATTGATGCTTTCAGTTTGTTCCTTTTCGGCCTTCTTTACCTCTTGTTTTTTCTCCGTTAATTGTGATGCATCCTTATCTATTGTGTCCTTAAACTCAGAGTCCAATAGTAAATCTACAATAGAAGGGCTGGCCTCTTTCTTTAAGATTGTTATTAATCTTTTTTCATTTAAAGCTTTAAAAAGTTTATGTAAAATAGCCCAAATGGACCAAAATCTAGCAGGACTCCTTTCCCGTTCTCAAACAGCTCTTTCTACATTATACATTACTCATTTCCAATTATCAACATCTAACGTCCCTTCGTCGGGGAACCAAGGATTCCATTCCCTAACTACATTAATACACATTTCTATGTCAAAAGAAGAAATAGTTACAACATAAGCAGCAAGTAAATATTTTAGCATATGTAAGTACAGAGTAGACATAACTTGTCCCATCACCCTGTAATTAAAAGTACTTACATGAATATCCCTTCCTGAATTCAGCACTGCAGGGTCCCTGTTTGGGTGCCAGTTGTCAACGTCTAACACATTGGGGTCCCTGGGTAAGTGCCGCAAAATCACCAGGACACAGGGGTTGCAGAGTGCAAATAGCAATTGCCACTTCATGCTGTGCTTTATTGCTAGTGAGTATTTAAAGACAAGCAAGTTTATCTGTAGGGAGCCAGGGTAAATGCCATTACAAGATGGCGCCCACTCCCTTGCAGCTTTGAGGTAACCACTCCATTTCAGGCGGTGCTTGGCGGGACGGTGGGTCCTGGGCTTTGCGCATGCGTGAGCCACGTAGAGTCCCCAGCCAATCCCGTGGCACCTGGTGACGGTGAAAGGCAGATGACCAATGATAGAAAGACCCGTGTTCCTACTCCCTATATAAGCGGCCATGTTTTGGGTGCATGCTCTCTCGCGCTCAAGCTCTCCGACAAGTAAAAGGGCTCTCCAATAAAGCGTGATCTGAGAAGACTCCTGGTGTGGTGGTCGTTCTTCCTCGCTGGTAGAGAAGGTGTTCGCAGCAAGTGGTGCCGAAACCCGGGACCCGTGCGAGAGGCCGAACAGGAGCCAGAACTCAATACGCGGAGAGGGGACATCGGTAAGTATCCACCGGTATGCTGTTCACTGTAGATTTAGATATTTATTGGTTGCTTGCATTGCTTCTTCCTTTGTGGCTTGTCTTTTTGATGGTGCGCACTTGCCTCGAGGAGGGAGGGTTTGATTTAATCCAGGAAGGATGCAAAGTACTAACACGGCATCAGGATAGTCTATCAGAGTCAGCATCCAGTAATGGGGAGGAAAATAGGCCTAAAAGAAAAAGGGAAAAAGGACAAAAGGATCGTAAAGAATTAAAGCAGGAGGGACTGCAGCCCTCACAAAAGGAGAAGGGTCTTAGGGAGGAGGGGGTCTCATGGAGACCCCTATGCCCTTCTTTAAAAGCAAACTGGTTCTCAGCCCTACATGTGGAAGGGCGGGACCAAGAATGCAGTGATCTCGTGAGTGACTCAGAGGAAGAAATGTTAGAGGAGGAGGGAGAGCAGCTCTATCCAGCTGATTGTGAAGACTTAGAAGAGGCTGCGGCTAAGTATGAGGCAGACAGGGGTGGCGCCCCCTAGGGGTTGGAGTACCGCAGCAGCCAGGAAGAGGAAACAGAGCTGGCCCTCACCCGTCGGGCCCCCCGCCGTGCCCGCCAGCGGGGCGGAGTCACTTTATAAAAGGAAGCACCTGGTCGCGGCTGGCGGCCGCTTTTCCAGTTTTTGAAAATCCAATTACTAATGAAAGAAATTTTGAGCCGGTTTCCTACTTCCAGCTTAAGGATTTAATTGAGGCAGTCCGGACTTATGGAGTGACGGATACTAGTGTTGTTCAATTTCTGGGAACCATAGTTTAAAACTTTCCATTCGAACTGGTCATCTCAAAACACTTAATGATTTTCAGCAATTGGCAGGAGATATTAATTGGATAAGGGGGTTTCTTAATCTCCCTCGGTCAGAGTTGTTACCTTTATTTGCCATTTTGGAGGGTGACCCTAAAGTCACCTCCTCTACCTTTAGCACTAAATTCCCTACAAAAGGTTGAGGCAGCTTTGTCTAGGGCTCAACTTTCACGGGTTGATTTAAAATTACCTATCGATTTATGTATATTAAAAACAAAAAAATTATCCCATGGGGGTTCTTTGGCAAAATGGCCCCTTATGGTGGCTCCACGGCAATTCTGTGGGAGCAAAAACTGTTCAATATTTTCCTGAATTAGTGGCTAAGCAGGCAATTTTGGGTATAAAGTATTGTTTGATGCACTTTGCAAAAATTCCAGATAAATTAATTATTCTATACTCCCGTGAGCAAGTTAAAATTTTAGCAGCCACAGTGGATATGTGGGTAATTCTTGTTTGCTCGTTTCCCAATGTAATTGATAATCATTATCCTAAGCATCCTCTGCTTGCCATTGTTAATAAAAACTTAGTGTATTTTCCTGTTGTCACTTCAAAGGAGCCCCTAGTTAGTGCCCTGACCATCTTTACGGATGGATCAAAATCTGGACAAGGTGCCTTTTTTGTTCAAGGACACAAACAGCCAGTGGTCTTTAATTTTCGGCCGAATGTTCCACAGGCTGTTGAATGTTTAATTGTGCTTGAAGTTTTCAAAAGATTTGATCAACCTTTTAACTTATTTTCTGATTCATTATATGTTGTAAATGCCGTTGCTTCTCTTGAAGTTGCTGCTTCAATTAAGCAGGCCAGTACAATTTCTAATGTTTTGTTACAGATTCAATCCCTTATCTTAAACAGAAAACACCCTTTGTATATTGGACATATTCGCGCCCACTCTATGTTGCTGGGCCCGATGGCAAGGTGTAATGATTTGGTGGACCAGGCAACTCGGGCTGTGGCTCTGTTCGCTGCTGATCCTGTAGAATTGGCAAAAGACTTTCATAGATTGTATCATGTACCTGCTAATACCCTTAGGAAAAGATATAATTTGTCCAGGCATGTGTCAAGAGATATTGTTAAAGCCTGTAAATCCTGTGTTACCTTTCTTCATCCTCCCCATATGGGGGTAAACCCCAGGGGGTTGAGACCAAACGCCCTATGGCAAATGGATGTTACTCATCTGACAGAATTTGGTAAGTTAAAATATTTACATGTGTCTGTGGACACCTTTTCCGGTGTCATTCATGCCACACCTCTGGCAGGAGAAAAGGTGTCTCATGTCAAAATACACTGCTTAGAAGCTTGGGCAGCTTGGGGAAAGCCCCTTAGACTCAAGACGGATAATGGCCCTGCTTATACTTCCCATGTTTTTTGCGCCTTTTGTGCACAAATGCAGGTTGCCCACACCACCGGATTGCCCTACAATCCTCAAGGACAAGGTATAGTGGAAAGAGCTAATAGAAGCATAAAAGAAATGCTTCAAAAACAAAAAGGGGAAATTGCTGAGTCAGCATCCCCCAGGGAAAGACTTTCTCTTTCGCTCTTTACCCTTAATTTTTTAATTCTAAATGACAACAATCAGTCTGCCGAAGATCGGCATATGACAAGAGACCCCATGGATACTAAAGACATGGTTATGTGGAAGGATGTTATTAATAATAAATGGTATGGACTGGATCCGGTAATAACGAGATCCAGGGGAGCTGTTTGTGTTTTTCCACAGAGTCAAGAAGTACCTCACTGGGTGCCAACGAAACTGACCAGGCCGGTGGAGACTGCAGCAGAACCCCCTCTTGAAGATGCCATCCACTCGTCTCCTGATGCAGCTGATCTTCCTGCTGTTAGCAACAGTGCTAATAGCAACCCCTGTGATAGCTAAACCAATGGCTGTGGGCTGTCACCAGGGCCTGGCCAGTTCCTGTGCCCCTGCATGCAGACTCCCTTTTTCTCCCCACCTTATTTTCCGCAGATTGTAGGATGGAAGACTGGATTGCCTCTGCGGTGTCCTTTTTCAAAGAGTGGGTGGGAGTCGGAATGTTTTTAGCCTGCTGCCTGGGAGGATGCGAGGTCTGCCTATGGTTGGTCTGTCGCCTTCGAGCCCAAACCAGAAGGGACAAGGTTGTTATCTCGCAAGCATTAGCCGCTTTGGAGAGTGGATCCTCACCCCAGATCTGGCTGTCGGCCCTGAGAGGCAATTAAGCCTTACCATTCTGCATAGCCTTAGCACCCCGAGGGATCAGGGGATCCCATTGCATGGGGACAGGTATGCAATTTGCAATTTGGGACAGGGTGGGAGGCAAGTGCACTGCACTTGAGGAGGACCATCTCCTCAAGAAGAGCATGCTGGGTTGCAAGTGGGTTGATGCCCAAGATCCCACCTCTGCAAAAAAGGCATCGGACGGACCTGGTCATCACTGGGGAAGGCACGCCCCTCAGGCGAAGGCCAGTGCAAGGTCCTAATGTTTTAGACAGAGGCCCAACCTCTACTCTTACCTGTTGCCAAAAAACAAAAAAGGGGGAACTGTAGGGAGCCAGGGTAAATGCCATTACAAGATGGCGCCCACTCCCTTGCAGCTTTGAGGTAACCACTCCATTTCAGGCGGTGCTTGGCGGGACGGTGGGTCCTCGGCTTTGCGCGTGCGCAAGCCATGTAGAGTCCCCAGCCAATCCCGTGGCACCTGGTGACGGTGAAAGGCAGATGACCAATGATAGAAAGACCCGTGTTCCTACTCCCTATATAAGCAGCCATGTTTTGGGTGCACGCTCTCTCGCGCTCAAGCTCTCCTACAAGTAAAAGGGCTCTCCAATAAAGCGTGATCTGAGAAGACTCCTGGTGTGGTGGTCTTTCTTCCTCGCTGGTAGTGAAGGCGTTCGCCGCATTTATCTTTGCCAAGATTTAGTCAGGAGACATTAACACAAAGAATTTCAACAGAAACAATTTTGCTTAAACAATGAGACAAAGTCTTTGTATATTTTTATCTAAACTATTTTAGAGCAAGCTCAAACCACTTCCTCGTACTCAGGAAAATGCTTGACTAGCTGTTCGGCTATGCTTAAGTAAGTAGAAGAGCTTCTTCCTCAGCTCCCAGGAGTGTGACATGAGCTTTGAGATAGGGAGAGAGAACATATTCCCTCTATAGTCCGGCATGCCAATAGCTTTCCACATACACAAACAGATACATACAGCCTCAGATAATCCTGAGGCTGGAGCCTGCATCATTCTGCCCCTCCAACACAGACCCTGAGTCTTCACACAGATTGTCTCACCAACTCTTCTATTACTTTAAGCAAAAAGAAAGCAAAGCAAAGCAAACAACATAGACTTTATGGTTAATTAAGCTGCTATTAAAGATTCCAGGCAGAATTATACTGTTAAATTATGTTAGTAAATATGTTTTGTAGATACTGATCTCACATGTGTCAAAAAATATCCATGGATTCATAACTAGAAACTCTGAAGTGTAATGTATATTAATAAGGTGAGTTTCATTAGGTAGCCAATGAAGAGAACACCACACGGTATTCAGTCAGGTAAAGAAGTTTATTTACTGAACTGCTGGCCATGCCATAAATGGTGGAAAGGCATGTAAAAAAATGGGGCGACCCAACCTAGGGCAAGGATGTATCTATGTGAAGGACCAGATGAGGTGTGGCCGTTTGGGGGAAACTCTGACAACACTGGATCTGGATGTGACTTCACGTTCTGGGACTCACCTCTGGTCAGATGGAAAGTGTGACCAGAGGCTAACCAGGATAGGGAGGAAGTGGCTGCCTCCAGGTGTGCCAAATACTAGGCAACACATAAAGGGTTGAAACTTAGCCAAGAAGTGGAAAGGTTTCTGCATAGGGCCTACATTACCTGGAACAGACCTAACACCAAATATAGGTAGTAGCTCTGACATATGACCCCTGACTCCAAACAATTCATTCTCAATTATTTTCTTTCCTTCTTTCTTTCTTTCTTTCTTTCTTTCTTTCTTTCTTTCTTTCTTTCTTTCTTTCTTTCTTTCTTTCTTTCTTTTTCTTCCTTTCTTCCTTCCTTTTCTCCCTCCCCCTCTCTCTTTTTTGTTTTTTTGGTCGGTCGTGGGGTTTGAACTCTGGGCTTGGGCACTTTCCCTCAGCTCTTGAGCTCAAGGCGAGCACTCTACCACTTGAGCCACAGCTCCACTTCTGGTTTTTGAGTGGTTTATTGGAGATAAGGGTTTCACGGACTTTTCTGCCCAGGCTGGCTTTGAACCGCAATCCTCAGATCTCAGCCTCCTGAGTAGCTAGGATTGCAGGTGTGAGTCACCAATGCCCAGCTCTCTCTCTCTATCTCTCCTCTCTTTCACTCACCCACCCTCTCTCCCCTACCTCAGTATTCTCAACTCTCAAATAATAAACACTTGCTGAGTTGAACTCACAGGCTGGGAGAGCAGCTCAATTGGCATATGTGAAATTTATATAATGTTTCCTTATACCTCTACCACAAGTCACTGGAATCAAATAATGAACACTCAGCAGCATGGCATCTCAAGCCATTTGGAGGAGGAAAGCAAGCATGCTCACTGCATTCTGTGAGGTCAACTCTAGGAAGGTGGGGCAGACTCCTCCCTCCTCTTGCTAACTCTCAACCCAGTTTCTGCATCAGTAGAGGTGACTGTCTCAAAGAGTGCCAGTTACTCAAGTGACATAGGTATTAGGCAGAGACTTAGCCTCTTGTGGTGCTGAGATTAATGGCATGATTCAACATGATCCACTAGTTTGTTGAGATTTGTACTTCTTAAATTTTTGGTTAAGCTCTGTTCAAATTGTGATCTATTTATTTCTGATTGCTAACCATGATTATAGATGTGAACCAGCACATCAGACCATTCAAAGTTCTTTATCCCACATGGAAGACATGAAATTTATTTTACCAAATGACATACAAGTTGACAGACAGCAAAAGTAAGTCCTTAATTCTGGTCAAGATGTGTTATTAATGTGAACCAAAATTACTTAGCAAAATATGTAACTACTGTGATTATACTTTGAAACTTACCCTACACTTGAATATCAAATCACATATGTTAGCTAATGATTCACTCAAATTACCTGTAATCATTTATGTCTGTCCTATCTTCTAGAAGTAGGGAGAACTGGAACTCACACAATTAACTAAAGTGGGAGAATTTGAGATGATCACAGTTCTGAATCAGTCTAGGAAACAAAGTATCACCCATATCAACCTACTAGGTAGGGATATTGGAATGCAATCATGATCCCTGCTTTTTGGGTTGGGTGCAAAAATTGCTACTCTATAAGCAAAGTAACTTAAACTAGAAAGGATTGGTGGAATGACTCCAGTGGTGGAATACTTGTCTGGAAAACACAACATCAAAACTCAAATCAACTTCCTAAAGATAAAATAAGAAAAGGAAAGAAAGAACAACTCATACTGAGCATGTGTTCAATGTAAAGATTTACACTAAATTATTGTAGTTATAAATGCCATCATTTATTTCTAGGAGCACACACATTTTGTGTCAAGACTAAATGAAAAAATAATACCATATATATAAAGCTTTGGTAAAACACAAGTCTAGCTTACAATGGGGAACACTTAAGTTTACATGTGCAGTGTTGTTGCAGGGTTGTTAAGGTTTATGGAAGTCCATCGTCTTGATGAACTTGACATGATGAAATTACCTAACCATACATAAACATACAGTTCACTGGACAGATACTGCTGATATATATATATATATATATATATATATATATATATATATATATATATATATATATATTAACTGACATGTAAATAAAAATAAAAATTATAATGAATAAATTTAGTGAACAGAAAACTTTCCCAAAGTATTACTTTACCTGAACCAGTTCATATCTTAAAGTCTCCAATGCTATATAACACTTACATGGTTGCTGACCCCTTCCAATTTTATATGATATTGTTTTTTCTTTGTTTTTCAGGTGAAAAGCCTGCCAATAAATATACTTTCATGACATTCCTTTCATTAGAAAATGAAAAGCACGTTATGTTATCTGGCTATTTATGTTCTATCAAAGTATTTTTTTTTATAATTTCAAGTGCATATTGTTTTAGATCTCACTTATTCTCTTCCAATAGTACCTATGGAAGGGAGAAAATGAAGGATTATTCTGTTACTTTGGGAGTTTCTGTTATTAATAACTGCAATAAATATGAAAATGAAACTCTGAAATTAGTTAGAGATGTAACTTGAAAGTTACTTTCTAGAAACTCATGTTACTCCCTCAACTAAATCACAGAACTTAAAATAAGTAACATTTTTAGCTGGGTTCCAATGGCTCATGCCTATAATCCTAGCTACTCAGGAGCTGAGATCTGAGGTTAGTAGTTCAAAGCTAGCCCTGGCAAGAAATCCATGACACTCTTCCTTCCAATTAACCACCAGAAAACCAGAAGTAGCACTGTGGCTTAAGTGGTAACGTGCTAGCCTTGATCTGAAGAGCCCAGGGACAGTGCCCAGACCCAGAATTCAAGCCCCCTGACCAAGAAAATTAAAAAGGAAAAAAAGGGGGAAAAGTAATATTTTAAAGCTAATGTGCATGTAAACACAAATTTGTCTATAAATAAAACTATAACAGCCCCTGGACTGGCAAAAAAAGAGATTAAAGTGAAATTGCCTTCAATAATTCATTTAGACGATCTATACTGAGGGCAGGCTACTGGAACTCACATCACTAATTGAAGAGGTAGAATTTGAGAGGATCACAGATCAGAACCAGTTTGCAAGGAAAATAATAAGAGTCTCATACCATCCTAAAAGTTCGCATGTTGGAATGCATTTGTGATCCTCGCTACTTGGCAGACAAAAGTGAGGAACTTAGCCTGTGTTCGCCCCTCAGCAAAATGGATAACTTATGAGCAAAGTAAATAAATCAAAAAAGGATATTCTAAAGGTAGAATACTTGTTCAGCAAACAAAATATCTAAATTCATACTCATTTCCTAAAAGAGGAACGAAAAGGGAAGAAAGAAAGAAAAAAGAAAAAAAAGAGAGTGAAAGAGAGAAATAAATAAAGAAAAGAAAAGAAAAGAAAGGAAGAGAGGAAAAAAGAAAGGGAAAAGCAGAAGTATAAATAAAAACCTCAGCATGCGTTAGAAGTTAACAATGACCCTAAATCATTTTAGCTATGAATACCATCATTTACTTCTGGGCAGAGACATTTTGTATCAAGCCTTAAAAAAACATAGCATACCACATACAAAGCTTGTGTTTAGTATAGGTCTGCCTTAAACTGTTGGAACAATGGGAATGTATGTCTAGTGCTGTTGCAGGTATGTTAATGTGTGTGGGAGTTTATCATCCTGATGATCTTGAAATGATTAAATTGACTACACAATTACCTTGGCAGATCCCTGTTGAGACCTTTATTAAGTCACAGGTTAACAAAGAACAGTATATACAATGAAATATATTGAACAACAAGGCATTGTGACCAAAATTATTTTTACCTGATTCAGTGTATTTTTACATTCTATATCACATGTACAAGTTCCTCATTCCCTTCTGTCTCATTATGTTGTCATTCCTTGGTTTTGTTTTGTTTTCAGAACCATGGAATTAGAGGGCATTTCTTATATTTTTGTCTTCTAGTCTTCAGAAAGTCTGCAGTTAAATATGATTAAGTTCCTTTCATTAGAAAATTTAAACCACATTGGGTAGGGTCTTCATCATGATTTTGTTACGATGTCAAATACATTTTTATTTCTGGCATTTTACCTGTATAATCTCACTTCAATCTTTTCCAAAGGGCACTTTAGTGAAAGGAGGAAATTCCAAGTGGATTTGGTAGAGAATTTCTGTTACTAAAAACTCTGGTACATAGTAAAGTAAGCAAGTCCAAAATTATTCATTAGAGAGATGACTTGAAAGTCATCTTTTTACATCTTAATACTCTTTCCTCAACCAAACCAGAGGATTTAAAATAACTAATATTTTTAAATTAATGGACACAAATGTGCACGAAAATTCTAGAAATAAAATGATCACTCATGAAACCTTACTGATACTTTAAAGTATGCTTTCCAGTTAGAGGAATCATCTTCACACATTTTCACACAATGTGTATCTGCCTAGTAACAGAACCCCAAACTACACTAAGGCATCTAATAGCTATCTAATTTTTCTTGCTTTCCTATCATATTGATTAGTATGAATTCTGTGACCATTATAAAATCACATTTGTAATAAAACTTACTAGGTGGGAACGTCAAGGATGAGGTGGTGTGGGGTTTCTCATGGAGCCCTCTCTGTTTCAAGGGAGGAGTTGGTATTGGCACAGCCTCTGTGGTAGAGCAGGGTGGGGCTTTGTGGGTGAAAGCCAGTCTGTGTAGGGCTTTGAGACAGCAGGGAGGGGACAGGAAAGACTAGACTTGTTAGGAGCAAGGTCTCTTGTGGAGTAGGTGGAACTTAAGGATGGAGACTGGCAGGTGGATTGGTTTTCAGTGGAAGAAGGCATGGTCACTGGGGAAGAGGCTCTTTGGGACAGAGCTTTGAAAAGGAAGAACAAGGCTACAAAGGAGGAGGTTACTTAGAGGAGGGGTTGTGGTGCAGCACTGTGAGCCCTGGTGGGATATGTAGGGTGAGGTTTCCCATAAGGCAGGGAAGAGAATGAAGGCATTCTGGTGCAGGAACGCGGAACTGTGAGGGAGAGGCTCTTCAGGGTCTGTGAGAGGGCAGAGCGGTGCTAGGAAAAAGTGGGCTAGTAAGGGGCGGGGTTTCTGTTGGAGAATGGCAGGCCTTTGGGAAGTGTGTTAGGGTGGATGTGGGGTTTCTGGCAGAGCAGGATGTAGAAACAATGTATGGAGGAATTTTTGCGGACCAGAGCTTGGTGAGACCAGGGATAGGATCCAGTGGACTAGTCTAGTTAGGACAGGGTTTCTGGTGTAGCCAGTCACCACTTCGAAAAGAGGAGTAAGGTTGGGTGGGGATTTTAGTGTTGAATGCAGGACATTAGACTTTGGACAGGGTTTCCAGTGGGGCAAGGCAACCTTCAAAAAGGGACTATGAAGGGACAGGGATTTACATTTGAGCCTGGTGAGGCTTCCAGAGGGAGGCCAACAGATGCAGTGGTTTGCAGTGGAGCAATGTGGGTGTCGAGAGATGGGATAGTGTGGTGGGGTTGTCTAGTGGGGGTTTTCTAGAGTAGGTCAGAGCTTGGAGTGATGGGGTTAATTGGAAGAGGGACTTTGAGAAGGAGTGGAAGGTCTACAGAGGTGTAGGGTAATTATGGGCAGGGTAACTGGTTGAGTAGGTTGTGGATCTCCGGGAGGATCCAATAAGGGGGGATTCATCTTGGAAACAATGCAGCCATTGAGAGAGTAGATATGGGAGGTAGAGGGGCCTGTGGTGGAGCAGGGCTGGCTTTCCAGGCAGGAGATGGGCTGTGTGAGATGCTTCTGCTCAACCAAGGCGGTGCTACAAGGGCAGTTATAGAGTGGTGGAGAGTTTTTGGTGTAGCATGAAGGGCTTTGTGGTAAGAGGTAGGTTCAGGGCTGGGTTTGAGACGTTAGGCCACTTAGAAGTAGACTAGTTATGGATGGAGTTTCTGATGAAACCAAGAGGGGTCGAGGGAGAAGTCTGGTTGGGAGTGGGGTATGAAAGGGATGGGAGGAGCTTGGAGGTAATAGAATTTGGGAGCAATGGGACTTTGAGGGAATAGAATAGTTAGGGATGGGGTATCTGTTGGATGAAGTTAGGATTAGAGGGAGGAGCCTGATGTAGGCGGGGTTCTTTGTGCAGCAAGGTGGACCATAGGAGGAGATATGGGTGTGACCTGGTTTCTGGTGGTGCAGAGCAGGGATTACAGGAAGGGGTGGAGTGGAAGAAGGCATTCCCTGTAGCAGAGGAGGACTTTCAGGAAGGATTCTGGTTGCAGTCAGGCTTTTGAAAGTTTAGAGCAGGACTACCAGAGGTAGGTTAGTTAAAGTTGAGCTTTTTAAGGATGAAGCTGACTGGAAGTGGGTTTCCAGTGGATCCAGTCAAGTTTTATGGGAAGGGGGGATAAGAAAGGGACAAGACATAGTGGAGAGTAGGGTACAAAAAATAAACAATTACTCTAATAGGAACACCATTTTCAGTCAGTTTAGAATTATAATACTTTTCTGTATGCGAGAGATATTGGAGAAAGTAAGCAAGTAATAATTCCTTCCTAGTGAAATTTTTCTGTATTCCAGTTGTGTGAAAATAAAACCATGGGTCACATCAGGATCAGAGATCCACAGTAGACTAAGACACATGAAGCACTGGACTGGATTCCCCAGCACAACCTTTAAGGACTACAAATAAAAATTTTAAATATCTCACTTGGTCATAATGGACACTCTATTATCTTAAAATTTTGAATGAATAGAACTATTATTCTGACTGTTTTAGAAATCCTAAAACTAAGTAAATGATAATGTTTTAACTTTATATAATATTGGGAAGTATACTAAAATAATTAGGAAAATATAAAATTGTACACAGTATATTTGTTGTCCAGCATCAATTTTAATCTAAAAGAATTTGAAACCAGCAAATTGCCATCTAGTGAGATTGCAGATGGGTTTATTTTCAGTCATCAAAATGGTGACTTAAGGAATGTGTCTTCATCATTGGATACATCGATGTTAAAACATATCTAAAAATGTGAAGCACTACACAGACCCTTAAGAAACTCAGAAGGATCTGTGAAATGAGGTTGGAATAAAATTAATGACTAATTACAGTAGGAATTGATCTTCACTAGGCCATAATTATTTTCCAGAAGAAAAGACTACATTGAAAAATAAACAAAACAGTCAAAAAGAAGCAGGCAGGCAGACCTTGAAGTAAACATTATCCAATGAACAACACCTATTGAAGAATGACTGCAATAATCTTTTATATAAGTTGAAGTACTGATCTATGTTCTTCCTTTATGACAAATAACAAAGCCATGAAAATTTAGTAATAATTTTCAAGACATTAGACTTTACAGAAGGAATTCAATGAATGTATTTCTAGAAAGTAAAGATAGATGTCTGAGATAAAGAGTAAAGCAAATATCCCCAATTTTTAGCTCTTTGAGGTGAGAGGGGTACAAGCCGAAGCACAAGGAGAATGGACAGAAGTACAGTAATGCATACCAGTAGTTCCCAAGATACAATGATGAATGTAACAGGGGAGAAAATCAACATGACCATCACAGGACTTAGCCCTGGAGAGTAGAGAGAACAGTGAAAATCCATGGAGAATTACAAAGGATGACCTTGCATATTTGGCAGAAGTGTGCATTCATTGAAGTCTAAAATATGTGTAGGTATTATAGGAAACTATTTGTGCTCATATGGTGCCTCAAGTAGTGATAAACTTATGATTTACAGGACATTGAATAATCATAAAGGTCTTGCTTCGGTAGTGCAGGGTTAAACCTTGATAAATTCTGTTTTTAAACACCTAACACCCTAATACCAAGACAAGAAGATTCAAATTATATATAAGTGACTTGACTGCAACAATAGAGTTCAAAAAATCAAATCACATAATGTGGATACAAAAGGATTACATTATTAAGGTAATCTTTAAACAACACACATTTTATGTGAATAGTCCTGATTATAAATGATTTGTTTTCCATACAGATTTTGGATGCACAAAAGCAACAAAAATAAAACCGAACAACACAAAGTAAATGACACTTGGCAATAGAGCTAGATGCCAGTATCTCATCTCATGAGGCTGAGATTGGAAGACCATGGTTCACAGATGGCTGGGGTAGCAATCCATGAACGTTTATGTTCAATTGTTCAATCATACACAGAATAAAACCTTAGTTAAAATAGTACAGATACAGTCAATCATGAGTGAAAAACACAAGCAAGATTTTGAGGCTCCATGTCAAGTTTCATTACTGCACACACACACAAACACACACACACACACACACACACACACACACACACACACACACACACACACACACACACACACACACACAAAGAGCGAATATTAAGAGTGTAAAAAATGAACTTATCTGCCAGGACTATCCTAAGCATATATTAATTAATAAAAATGATGGAAACCATAGAGCCTATGTTTCTTTGAGTCTCGCTTCCTTCACATAATGATCTTTTTCCAAGTCTTTCCATTTTCTTAAGAAAGGGCCTGTGTCATTCTTTCTGATAGAAGCATGAAATTCCATTGTGTATTTATACCACATTTTCTTGATCCATTCATCTATTGAGGGGCATCCAGACAGGTTCCATGTCTTAAATATGGTAATAATGCTGCAAAAAACATACTTGTGATGGTAGTTTTAGTGCTTTATTTTTTGGAGTCTGGTCCTGGGGCATGAACTATGGGCATGGGCGCTGTCCTTCAGCTCCTCAGCTCAAGTTTAGGGCTCTATCACTTGAGCCACAGTGCCACTTTTGGGCTCTTTTCGTTTTACTTATGTGGTACTGAAGAATCGAACCCAGGGCCTCTTGCATGCAAAGCAAACACTACCACTAAGTCACCTTCCCAGAACAAGAGAAGATATTTTAACTTATTTTCTACATGTAAATTAATATTAAACAAAGCTAATTAAAATAATTACTTATTTACTCTTCAGAAGATTAGTATAGTACTCTTAGATATCTTGGAGGAAAAGACTTTAGACTCATTACAACTGATGTTTTGCATTGAAATTACAGGCTAAACTTTCTTCTTCATGAAACAAAAGCTTCAGTTCTTTCATATTAGAATTATAAAATCATAATACCTGCATGTTGATTTTTTCCTCTGCTATTTTCAATTCCATTCTTCATCCATTAGCTATTTAGAGATAATTTCGACAAATGCCCATGAGTGGGATTGCAGGCCCCAAAGCTATGTACATTTTACCATACAAAATGATGCTAATTGAAATGAACTCCAAGACATGGAAACAACAAGTACTTTTTTTTTTCAGATATCAACCTTGATATCGGTAAAGTAGTGTACCTAGATCTTATTTTATTTCATTTCTCTTTGATTTATCTCTGGACATCTCTGTCTTGATTCTGGTACCTTCCATCTTGTATATACATTATCTGATTTGTAGAAGGAAAGGGAAATAACATAAGGATTAAAGAACTGACCCATTGCAACAGTGATATTCACAAGACAATATCCCGGCAATGAACTTTACAACTTTGGGGTGGGGGGTAGAGGTGGGGGTGGGATAAGATAGGAGAAAAACAATGGAGTGGGTAACAATATTCAACAAGGAATTTACCCTACTCATGTAACTGTAACCACTCTGTAGAGTACCTTTAAATAAAATAAAATTTGCAAAAGTGAACCTACCCTAGAAAACAAATATCCTTTTCAAAATAACCCATCTGTAATAGTACTTTTGAGTGATTCTAGAGTCAAACTGTTATACCTGGAAAGGGATCTATTGGGAAGCCTTCTCAAATGGCAATCAAAAGGTTGAGAGCTGTGCTCTGTAAAGGTCAAACCGTTAAGGGAAGACAAGGGTATGGGTTATTACCTCAAAAGTATTTATGTTAGAGCTGTTGGACACTAAAAGTTTAAGACTTTGGAGACAAGATGGATGTCTGTGCTATGGTTGTAATGACTATTGCTCCCTTCTGCTCCCTAAAAATAAGGGATTCAATTATCACTATGTATACAAACAATAACTCAGTTAATAGTTGTAACCACAAGCTAAATTGATGCCTTAGTTTGTGAATATACCTGTAATCACTCACTACTGCACCACTGTAGTAGAATTAATATAAACATGTTAAGCAGAATTTGGGGTTCCGGAAGCCAGCAATGAGGCTTTGGGTCCTCTGGTGTCTATTTTCCTATCACTTCCTGTGATTTATCAGTTCTTTGGCCAGGTATACCATCTTCTTTGCTGTTCCATGATTGTGGTCAGTGACAATACTGAAATTTTGAACACCTCAAAACAAACTATGGAAAAACACTTCCCCCCCAAAAATTCACAAATGTATAGGAGCACTGGAAAAGGTACCAAACATCAGCAGTCACCCTATGATCATCTAGCAAGAAAGTATAATTCAGGAGTATCTTAACTTCTGATAATATAAGCGATGGACAATTGTGCTTTTGTACATTTGGCATTTGGTATTGCATAAATTTTCAGAAACGCATATACATTGTGAAATAATGTTATTTATTTCATAGGTCACAAACCTCATCACTGGAGTGATGATCCTAATGTCTTATCTCAGTTGCTTGATTCAGACTTAGATGAGTGTGAATTGCATAATTATGAACATTTCTCCATGAAACTTAACAACACAGAATGAAGTGTGAGGGTAAGTCCACTCCATACCTCTAAAGATTTTACATATATTACAGTAATACCCACCTAAACTGCTCAGCACTCCCAGCACATTGGTGTGTTATAATTGTCTTCAGTTCAGAAATACTCTAGAGTTTAAAGTAGAATGATGGGCTGTACATTTTCAGTGCAAGAGTGATGATCACACCCTGCAATTATTCTCAGTGGAAAATTCTTCCTATACATTTTACTGATTTAGCTTCTACTCTGTGCTTTACCATTATCAGGGAGGGTCACACTGTATTGAGCTAAAATACTGCAGCAACCTTAGCTGCCTTTGAATTTTACCTCTAATCTTAATACCAAGGTCAACTCCGCAACTCTAATCACATGATTAGTAAACACCTGAACTTTCCAAGCTTGGTTAAAAATTCAGCTATCATTGCTCATTGCCAGTGTTAAAGATCTCACTCCATTAGATTTATTGTCTTTCTTCTGGTATTTCCAACACTGCCTTAGATGTTGGTTTTTGATATAGTGCTTTTAGTTTGCATTTGATTCATTGAAGTGTTAATGATTCCAGTTGAACTGCATATATTATAATGTAAGTAATTTGATGTTTTGACATATGATTTTAATTTTGGCAATTGAGGAAGTCAATACATATCACTCACAAAGGTTTCTTTATATGTACTGGTATTGCTTTATTGTGAACTTCCTAAAAGCCAGCCATAGGAGAACATGTCCTAATCCCATCACTTCTGTCATTGAGACAAGGCTTGAAAGGTCCAGACGACTTGGCACTTCAGAGTAAGAAGGTTTCTACAATGAAGGGTGAGAGAATAGAAAAAAGAGCAAATGAATCTACCAACTGTTTTGTTACATGTTCTTTACACTTAGCCATTAAGACACCATAATATTATTTTATTACTTCTTACCTACTCTTTTCCTGTTCTGAGATGTTTTATTTATGGATCTCTAAGAAATCATATAAGAATCATATAATAAATCTATAAATCATATAAGAAATCTTAAAAAAATAGTTGTTAGGGATATATAAACTAAAAGGAATACTTTCAGGAAAGTATTAAGCACATAAAATGTAATGCACACCTAAAATTGTTTCTTTATTGGAAAGTTCAGCAGTTGTAGTTTATTGATTCTGATAACAAAGTTTATAAACTAAGTTACAATAGTATTCCAAAAGGAACACAGAACTAGAAAAATGAAGGGTAGCACTAAAGAACGCTACTGCTGCCACTAATATTGTAAGAATAAAATTTAAGCAAAACGCTTTCAGAGTAAAAGCCACAGGACAGCCCCAACATTACTTTAATTGCTTCATATGAAGAAAAGACCTTGTTTGTAAAGACAAATTTTCACAGATATTAACATCAGTTGGGTATATATTTCTTAAGGCCTTTAGGAAGGATGCTGTGACTATGTTGATGGAAGCTGACTTCTTTGGGACCTACTTCACAATGTGCAAACACCATTCCAAGCACTGCATCTGCATTAGGTTAATTGTAGTGCTCATGATAGTTCTTCCAGTTAGTAAATTAATTAAGTATTTTATTAAAAACAGAAGTAGGCAACAAGGCCAAACAAATTTCCCAAGTACCTAATACTGATCAACTATAGACCCATAATTCAAATCCAGGTTTCCACTAGGCATATTTGAGGATATTCTGTAAATTTCACATTCATTAGCTTTCAAGATGTATGGAGAAGATGAACTCATATTATCTTCCTAATTATGGTTATAATGACAATAATATTGCTACAGAATATACATATTTTTAAATGAAAAGGGTGTGGGTAATAACATTGTAGGTGATCTTTATACCAAATAAGGCCTGAGCAAAAAAGAAAAGTAAGGGGCTAGGGAGGTGGCTCAGTGGTAGATCGATTACCTTGAATGCATGCGGTCCTGGGTTCAATTCCTCAGCACCACATAAGCAAAAAGAATAAAGTTGCAAGTGGCGCTGTAGCTCAAGTGGTAGAGCACTAGCCTTGATCTGAAGAGCTGAGGGACAGCACCCATGCCCAGAGTTCAGGCCCCACGACTGGACCTCCCCCAAAATAAAGAAAAATAAAAGAACCTAGGCCCCAAATTTAAGTCATAGTACTAGCACTGATATACCATATATATATATATATATATATATATATATATATATATATGGTTCATGGTTCCTATAATATACATATATATGGTATATGAGTGTGTGTGTATATATATATATATATATATATATATATATATATATATATAGTTCCTAAAATATACAGTTAGTTAATTTGTCGAAATCTTGTCATAGATTAAATATGAGGTGCGAAAACGTATGTAAGTCTGAAATGTTTCCAAGCTATTTTGTCAAGACAGCTGGAAGAGTTATCACTTAATCAAATAGTAATGAGGGATTGGTTTGTAGATAGAAATCAAAGCTCACTTTGGGATCTTTTGAGTTTTCTAAAATCAGTAGTTAGTAGTTATCAGTAGACAGGATGCTATTAAGGAATGAATTAAAGAAAACAGAGCTGGAGAAAAAAATACAGAAATAATTACTGTACTCAGTGGTAACAACCATGAGAAGGACTATGACAGAGCTAAGCCCTGGGATACACAAATATGTAAAACATGACAAATGAAGAAAAACAATAATAAGTATGTAATGCAGACTTACATGGGTAGGTATTCTTAATGTTTAAGGGCTATGAAGTGATTGTGTGATGACCTAAAATTTATGAAATTGGTAAGTTCAACTATCCTTTGGGCCAACCATAGCTGATAGTTTAAGTAAAACCGAGCCACAATAGTGTGTCTTGATTTACCAAAGTGAAAATAGGCCAATATTTGGCAAGCCACTTTTTGGACATGTGGTTGGAGTGGCAATTACTGCAGTTTGTTCAAGTGTCAGTAGAAAGCTACAGGGTTAGCACAATGATAGAAATCTTTCTGGGATCTGATAGATTTTTCCCTCTGTCTTCAATTTCCCTTCTTTTATGAGAGCTAAAATATCATTACTGCAAGCCTGTCCAAATTGTACCTTTGGCAAGTTAACAGATAGTCACTCTATCACATGCCCAAATAAAAGAGAATGGGAACAGGTCCACATTGAGCACTCATAGTAGACTGGTCTCTGGACTTTCTCAGAAGAGCCTTCTGTCATTGTGGGATGGATAGGGCTGGATAATATGAAAATAGACACCTCAGATTGAAAGTATTCTGCTAAGTTGACACTTGAGATATTGGATGTTTTAAGTGCATTGTATTGATTTTATGAATCAATACAGATTCTTCATACCATATGATGTTACTAGATTGTAATATGCATGCTTATTGCATTTCCTTTGTATAACCTATAGTATGTTTTGAAATTTGGTATAAAACATTCGCCTATTTATTTATTTATTTTTAATATGGATTACTCTAGTTCTCAAGAGTAAGGAAATGCCCTGGAACTTTGTAATTTGATGTCATATGTAATTTTTTTAGTCTTATTTATTGTCTATTGCAGCACCCGCCTATATGTAATTTAAACTGTAGTTTTCTTCAAGTGTATCATCCTACACTGAAGTTTTTTTCTTACAAGCTTTCTAATAAATATGTAATCTATTGAATTTTGAAAAGTACTCTTGTACCTCCCACTTATTTGTGGCATTTCTGAAATCCAAGTTCCTCTGTGTGTCAGGGTGGATACTTTTGCCTGAAACAATTTTGTTATTGAATACATAACATCTGGCTACTTAGGGAACAAAGATGTGAAGCTACAGTATCCCGATAAAGATCTTCCAGGACAATTCAAGGGCAACTCATGTACTCTCTGTGTAGGTGAATAGGAGAAGAGAAAAGAAATTCTTATACATGAAAGTGACTGGGAGTGTGTGCACATAGGTGTTCACTTATTTATCTGTTGATATAGTTTTACAAATTCACTATTATTAAATGATATTTCATATATATATGATATATGTATTATATATACATATGTATATGATCACAATTTCCAAAATACAGAGAACCACATCCATGGGCATCACTTTCCTATGTTGCTCTTTGGGTAATAAGAATGAATCCTGGTATTGTCCTGTGGTTGAGAAATAACTCAGAGATTCAAATGTTTTTCTTTCAATATGTCACCTGTTCCTACATCTAAAACTAGGAAGTCTGTTAATGCATAATACATGTTATAATACATTTAATATATTATATAATGTATAATATATTCTATATTATAATATATTATATATAATAACTGACATTATTATATATTTATAAGGAAAAATAAAACAAATGTATCGATGTGCATACATTCCTAGCCATGATTAGGTTCAGTAGAGTTAGGTGCATTACATCTCAACAGGAAAAGTCTACTGAAGTTCTGATGACCTCGAGCTAGATAAGGAAAATTTCTGTAAAAAGAGTCTCTCTTCAATTATGAGAAAAAATAAGTTTGGAAGATTTTTTCTTTTGTTTTATTTTTTTGTTTTTATTTAGGCCGGACAAGGGGCCTGAACTCTGGGCATAAGCACTGTGCCTCACCTCTTCAATTTAAGGTTTGTGCTCTACCACTCGAGCCATAGCAGCACTTCTGGATTTTTCTGTTTATGTGGCACTGAAGAATCGAACCCACAGCCTCATGCACGCAAGGCAAGCACTCTACCACTGAACCACATTCCTAGCCCAAGTTTGGAAGTTTTTGAGAAGAGGAATTTGGCATTTGCTTTGCATCCTGTATTAGTAAAAAGTAAATATCATTTTGCTCCACATATTGTCTCCTTTTATGTTCCCTAAACAGTTACACATGAACATAATTCCATCGCATATCTTTACATCCTTCTTTTATTTCTTTTATCATTATTGTTTCTTGTTGTTTTGCTGATCCTAAAGCTTGCACTCAGGGCCTAGGCATTTTCCCTGAGCTCAAGGCTCATGCTCTACCACTTGAACCACAGCACCACTTCTGGCTTTTTCTGCCTGGGCTTGCTTTGAATCATAATACTCAGATCTCAGCCTCCTGGGTAGCTAGGATTACCGATGTGAGCCACTAGTGCCCAGCAAGTCCCACTCTTTTAGATATTATTCTAAAAGCCTCCTATCGAAGGTCACTCCTAAGATAGTAAATGGACCTATGCCAATAGTTCCTTCAAATTCTCATCTCCTGTTATGGCTATGGTGTGTCATTTCCATTGTATCCTGAACCTACTTCACTGTTCTCTTCCTAATCCATGATTCTCGATGTATTCCTAATAATTACCTAAATTTTGTGGCTATAAACCCTAAATTACTCAACTATTAATTTAATTTCATTTTTTCAACATGATTGTTGTTCTGTACAAATCTGAGCTTATATTCACCTCTTGCATCTATCTTTTGGCATGAGCAGAGCCTGGGCCTATTCTACCTTAAATGCAAGAGGTTAGCCAAAGAATAGCCTACAGTATTCCTGCCTAGGAGCCAGGACAAGTAGTTGAGTGCCTGAAAGAAGCAATGCATTCCTGACATGAGAAGGGGTGAGAGAGAAAATTGGCAGTCACAACATTTAACAACTTCTCCTTTGGGGAAACTGACCTCCTTCAAAGTGGCAGTGAGATAACTTACCTAGTGAATTTTATTATATCAAGGAAGTTGTCATGTCTCACTACACAACTCCCTTGTAGTCAAAGAGAGGGTCATTCTTTTGTTTCCTCCTTAGGCCTAGTCTTAGTTTATCTCCATCTTAGACTTTGCTCAGACTCTATTCCTATCAGACTCTATTCCTACCAGAAGGTCCATGATGAGGAGAAAAGTGTGATCTCCTGGCTTCTGACTGGCCCTTTGGAACCTGAGGCCACTTTTAGTTTTCAACCTATTCCTTCTGACAATGGGAAAGCTCATTCTCTGAATTGTGCCCTAGTATCAAATCCCTTCAGAGAAACTCAAGGAATGACAGATTCTGCCTGAGGGAGTGAGTTTCTCCATTTCCAAAGAGGTCAATTAATATCTGGTAGTCCTTCACCAGATCCTCCAAGCTGGAGTGGATGTTACCTCAGATTCCAAGCCATCCTCATATTTCTCCAGCTCTTTCTCATGAATCAAAAGGTTACAGGAGTTTAGTTCAGAAAAAAGGAGAAATGAGAGTAACAGAAGAACCATTGGCAGGGTGAGGAATTAGAAGCTTTGGGTGAAAAAAAGGGCTCAGAAAATCTAGGATCAGGGGGCTGGGAAGGTGGGTCAGTAGTAAAGCACTTGCCTTGCACTCCTGAGGCCCTGGGTTCGATTCCTGAGCACCACATAAGCAAAAACAAAAAAGCTGGAAGTGGCGCTGTGGCTCAAGTGGTAGAGTGCTAGCCTTGAGCTGAAGAGCTGAGGGACAGCGCCCAGGCCCAGAGTTCAGGCCCCACGACCAGACCCCTCTCCCCCCCAAAAAGAAAATCTACGATCACTCACATCATTTGGGAATCACGTCATAAGATTAGGGAATAAAAGTAATAAATTACTACCTAAAGTACTAACTCCACTACTCTACATTACAAGTGTTCTGTCAAAAGTTAGCTGTCCTAGCTCTATTTTGATCAGGAAAACGGAGCACATTTTTCCTCACAAAGATCAACAGAGTACCTTTATCCATACCCCAGTTTGTTCTTACTCTCTACTTTTCTGTTACTTTCCTTTGCTGGATTCAATCAATGACACTTGAAAGTGTTAGCATCTTCAGACGTGTAATTACACTTTCTTCTAATCCATTTATTATAAAGTAAAACAAATTATAGGGAAACGTATATCTATGGCACATTTTCTTCTATGGCATATTTATTTGATGTTATTAAGTATTATTTTAATAGTTTCATTGTTAAAACTTGAGGTTAATGTTTTACTATTAGCAGTAATTAGTTGCACATATTTTTCCATGTCTGTGTATTTCTAAGCTTCTAACCTCGTCTTTTTCCCCAACTGTTGCCTTCTTAAAATTGCTTCAAATTATAAACTATATATGATGGTCCTCTATGTGTTCATTGATATATTTAAATTTTGATATAATATCCTCATATTATAGGATATATTCAACCTATTGTAAGTGGTCTGAAAATCAATATGGACATTCCTCATTAAAGCAAAAAACACAATGCCACAAAACGTAGTGAAAGTGGGATTAGGTATATATTCAAAATATTTAGCAATGATACAGTAGAAACATTCACTTCTCATATACCAGAACATGTTTATAGCTATGAATAGCACATTTTCTTAATTCCCTCTTTCCGGTGCATCTAGGATGATTACACAACATGTTTGCTATGAATATTGCTGCCAGGAACATGGATGTGCATGTTGATTTATGTTCCTTCAATATGTATCCAATTTTGGTAAAGGCCATCAAGATATCTGTCTTTTTGGTATTGCATAAACTTCCATTAAGATATCCCTATGGGTTGCACTAGTTTACAATGCCACAAAACCAAATATAGTTCCTGATTTTTTTCAACTTCTCCAGCAGTTTATTTATTTCAGTGATGATAGCTATTCTGGTGTGTAAGATAGGATCTCAGTCACTTTCCTCTTTATTTTCCTTCATATTTGCTATGTAGATATGAATCTCAAAAATTTCATTTATTTAATAAACACTTACATTTGTATTTCATTTCTGATTAGTATCTTTCTTTTTCTTTTGGTATTTGATCAATTTATAAGATTTATAACATTTGATTTTTTTCCCATTACAAATACTCATTTTAGTTAGTAAAAAGATTTTTTTTTTCATTACAGTGGTGAACAATTAACTAAAAACAACAAATTGTACCTTTATATCACTGGATGTTTTTGTTTGTATTTACAGCCAGGAAATTGTTTCAATAAAGATGCTGAACTTCTTTCACTGATATACTAAAAGTATAGTATCTCATATTGGGCTAAAATCATCTCAGAATTAACAGTCAGAGCCTGGGCCACCCCAGTCTGGGCTAAGTAAAACCACTAATACAGCACAAACTGCATTTAAAGAGAGCAAAGGGCTTCCTAAAAGTTAGAAGATAGGCATCACCTTCATGAAGCAAATGTTGAAGTTCACAAGCAGACCTTAGGAATCTGAATATCAAGAAGATCAAAGGATGAAAGTATTTAGAAGGACAAATTTAGAACTCAAAATTGGTGGGTGGGACAAACAATAGATACCAAAACTCAATGCTAAAGCGAAGGAGTATTTTACCCCAAACCTCAGCTGTGTCGGACTCTCTCACACAACACACACACACACACACACACACACACACACACACACACACAGGCTAGTGAGAGGCCTTTGCCAAAGTTCAGGCATTCTGGACTTAGACTCCGAATACTCTGAAAGTATCCATTGTGAAGACCTTTACTGAAAGTACACATTGTAAGTAGACTTTTACTGAAAGTTAGAACTCAGGTTCTTGGAAAAACCCTGAAATGTCACAATAACGTTCTGCCCATAACTCCCCTAGCAATAGCCATCAGCGGATGAAGAGAAGTACCTAAAATTACAGATTTTTAAAAAATTTTTAATTTTTTTATCTTTTTTATTGTGAAAATACTGTACAGAGGGGTTACAATTACATGGGCAAGATAATGAGTACATTTCCTATCAAACATTGTAGCATCCTCCTTTGTTTCCCCCTCCCATCCCTTCCCATCCTCCCCCCGCCCCCCCATCGAATTCTCCTCCCCCTCCCCCCCAACCAAAGTTGTAAAGTTCATTTTTCTCCATAAGAACTTGTACATCTCATTGTTGCAATGGGTCCACCTGTATCCCTATTTAAACGATTTGTTTTTTCCCTTCTCCTCCACAAATTATTGCTTATTGCTTAGCCTGCACTTGCTAGCCAATAAGATTGTTATAAGATTACCCATTTAACTGAAGGGTCGAGGCTCTCAACTCTGACACACTGCAATGGTGACAGTTCTTATTCCAGGCTCAAGCTTGCAATAAATGACTCTAATGTGGTCGCATGAGAACTGGCTCCGTGGTGGTCTTGGGGATCCTTATCTAAGCACAAGACGAGGGTACACAAAGAACCCCAGGAGCAGCTGTATCTGGGACAATGAAACTTTTTTTCCTCTTCTTTTTAGATAAACTAACATGATGTTGCAGTTGGCTCCATAGCTGCTCCACACCTGAGCAAGAGGAAGGAAAGGGTGCCTTAGAATGCAGGACGGCCTTGTGTACCCCTAGTTTTCTGTGCAAGAATGCAATTCGTGGTCCCCTAGGCAGGGATGGCCAAGCTCAAATGGGGGTATGCTTTGCCTAGAGGATGGCACCCTGTGAGCCCTGCATGCATGGTGAAGCAGCCTGGAAAGCCTTGTGAGTATCTCCGGGATGGCCTCTCAGTGGCTTGGAGAAGTTGACTCCTGCAGTTGGACAAGGCAGGAGGCAGGAGGAGAGCAAGAATCCAGAAGATGGGAGAGGCACAGAAGCAAATGCACCTCTTCTTTGAGACTCCTCGGCCATTCTAAGGAGGTTCACAACTCACACGTGGTGGCCACTGCACAAGTCCCCAGAGGCCCTACTTGTTTAGGGAGCAATGCCTGGTCCTGATGGTCCTGATCCAGAGCTGGAACTTCCCAAGTGGCCCTGAGCTTGGCTGGGCTGGAGCAGAGCCTACCAAATATGCTTCCTCTGCCCTGCTGTGTATAGCCTCCTAGCAGCTGCCCAGGCTACAGCACCCACAACAGGCCACCTCCTTGGGGCAGGCTGAGGCTGTGCTGACAATTCCTGGTCCCTGCTTCAAGGCAAGAGCGAGGCCTAGCCCACAACAGAGCTGGCCCTCACTTCCAAGGGCATTGAGAGAGGCATGACAACCACAGGCCCAGCCTTGCTGCCCTCACTGGCCCTAGAGGTTCCCTATAAGTCCCTGCCTTTGTTCTTGAAATTCTTCAGCCATTGGTTGTCTCATTTTTCACTATCTGTTTGGGTGGGACTCGAGACTTCTTCCTCTCCTCACCAAGCAAACAGGCCCTAGCAAATCCACCCCAATTTCCACACCTCACAGACACTCCCCAGAACCCTTCTGCCTTTAGAGCTGCTGCCTGAGCTGTTGGCCAACTGCCTCTTCCTCCCTTCACAGCCTCCTTCAGGGCCTCCCCACCATCCTCTCCCCACCACCCTCAGCCCCAACCAAAGCTTGGCTTATCCTGTGGCCTCCTTCCTCTCCACACAGCCCCCATCCCCAACCCCAGCAGGGCCACTGCTGTAGGGAAAAGAACTCTGGGACTGGCACAGCAGAATCAAAGGTGTCACAGTGTGCAGTCTGCTGGGGAATTGGAGGCAGCACTGTCTTTCACTTCATCTACACATGTATTAATTGTATTAATTTGGTATTTAATATTAGATCTCATAATTTCTTATTAAGCCTTTGCAGAATAGCTGGTAGAAATATAGTCCCAAATTTGTATTGTCTCTTGTTTAATTCTTTCGAGATTGAGAGATATTTTAAGTAGATATAACCATCATAAATTCTCATTTACACAACAGAGTTTTATTCAGAAAATATTTGCTTATGCATCTGTTATCAATTATTTACAAGACTAGAAATATTTAAAGTTCCAAATATTATAGGAAGATCTTTGATTCATGTTGAATGAATGTGAGTAGGTTGAGCTGTTGCATACATTCATGTGTGTGTGTGTGTGTGTGTGTGTGTGTGTGTGTGTGTGTGTGTGTGTGTGTGTGTGTGTGTGTGTGTGTGTGTGCAGGGGGGTTATATGTATCATTGAAATCAAGGACAAGGAATTTTTTCCTTTTTCTGAGATATGCATTATGGTGTTTCTTTGTTGGTGGTAGGCTCTAATTTCTT